>NC_045447.1:4300923-4311264 GCF_002776525.5 Piliocolobus tephrosceles
AATGTAAATACATGTATTTGTGTGTATATATATTTGTACAAATGTAAATACATGTATTTATGTGTATGTGTATATATATGTATACACACACACACACACATATATATATATATATATACATACACACACATATATATATATCAGGGCTCACTGCAGCCTTGACCTCCCAGGCTCAAGCCATTTTCCTGCCTCAGCCTCCTGAGTAGCTGGGACTACAGGCATGTGCTGCCATGCCTGGCCAATTTTTGTATGTTTTGTAGAGACAGGGTTTGGCCATGTTGCCCGTGCTGGTCTTGAACTCCTGGGTTCACGCAGTCTGCACTTTGGACTCCCAAAGTGCTGGGACTACAGGCGTGAGCCAACAGGCCTGGCCTATTCAAATATATATAATTTTTTTTTTAAAGTTTGCTAGTCTTCTTACTACCTAGAGGAGAGCTATTTACATTTAATTGTGGGCACCCCTGTTTGATTTACAGAACTGGGCTGTGCTATACTTTCCATTAGGACTCAGCTTTTCTCATATCCTTGCCTATCCTAAATGGTTTTCTGTGTACTTTATTTCATTGATTCCAAGATGACATAGTTTTCCATGCACGTGCTGACATCTCTGAAGCCAGAGTGGGTCATGGAAGCCTTGTACTCAGAGGCATAATCAGAGTTTCACTGGCATTTTATCCCCTGGCGATACATAAAATCATGCCATGTTTCACATGTGACAGTCCTTGGATGTGCTACAACGTGGCATTTTATATTCTTGTTTTAATGTCTTTCTGGTGCTTGGAAGTTCCGGAGTTGACCAGATCAAGCCCTTGTGATTGGACGCCCACAGCCCTGCTGTGTAGAAAGCCTACCTTGGTTACTCCCAACACAGGGACAGCCACCCTGAGAGCTGCCTGTGGGTATGACTGGACCCTGCCGGCCGGCTTGGAGTGTGGAGCTCATGTGTGGGCTCTCTGTTGACACGCACCCTTGGCGAGCTGTCTCATGAGGATGGGCTGTGCCATCACTGCCCACCCTGGGTGCCCCCAGCCCTCCCCACTTGGTGGCCTCTGTGCCCTCTCTCCCTTGGTTCTGGTCAGTGGTGTTTCCTGGGTCTTCCTGGCTGTGCTAGTAACCCTGGGCTGCTGATTCTGCTGAGGGCTTGGATCCCTGATTGATTGATCATTAATTGATACTTATTAGAGGAATGCTGTCTTCACAGAACCTCCTGGTGCTAGGTCCTGGGGAAGCTCTTGTAGCTTTGATCCCGAGTTCTGCCAGGCACCATCCTGGTTTCCGTGCAAACGGCCTTTGCTCCAAGACATAATTACTGCCTTTATTAAGTTCTAAGATGCTTATTGGTAGAAATAATCAGTCCAAAATAAAAGTGACTGTTAATAAAGCTGTAGCCAATCACGTTATTGACTAAAGTGGATGAAAAGTCAAACCTCTTGGCGAAATTGAGATTTGCAAAATTTGCTCTGGAAAAAGAAGACTTTTAGCAGCCATGAAAGAACTTCAGGAGGGAGGAGGTAAGAGGTCTGGGGGAAAACCCAGGGATGAAGCCAAGACCTCAATGTGGTTTTGAAGCAGAAAAGATACTCTTAATAACATAAAAGGGAAAGTTGAAACCTACAAAATTAAACAATGATGTCTAGAAAAACGTTCAATGAATTAATGGACTCAGTGGAGCCCAAATCAAATGGTGCTTTTAATTCCCTTAATGTTGATGAAATTATCACTAAATTGTTGGTGTTCACAGCCTTGAGTCCGGAGCTTTGTGGGGGGCGAGGCAGGGGCGGGGCTTCTGCTAACTGTGCTTGGAGAGCTGGAGCCGGGCCTGGGCAGGCGTCCCAGGGTACCCTGATCTGCAGGAGCCCAGGTGCCCCGGGTTGGGGGATGAGCAACCCCTCGAGACCCAGGGGAGCAGGGAGGACCCAGCTACTCCCACCAGCTCCTCTCTGCAGGGACAGCAGCGCCGCTCTGCCTCTGGGTTGAAAGCCTACCTTGGTTACCCCAGCTGACAGGGACTGCCACTTTGAGAGCTGCCTGTGGGCATGGCTGGACTCTGCTGGCCGACTTGAGTGTGGAGCTCAAGTCCAGGCCCTCCTAGAAGGTGGGGCTTCCCTATGTCTCCCTCCTGCCTTCAAAAGACACTGGTCATTGAATCTGGGGTCCACCCTGATCCTGGGTGGCCTCATCTTGAGATCCTTCTTCATCCCCCTCTGTGCCCAGGAGGGTCCCATAGAGGAGCTGGTGGGGTAGGGTGCGGTTGGAACTCCTGTGGGTTCTGTCTGCTCATTCCCTCCACCTCCAGTGCTGAGCCAGCTGGCTTTGCTGTGTCAGTGCCAAGCCTCTGGCTTCCATGAGGCCATCCAGGTGGGGCTGGTGGTGGTTGAGGACCATTCAGGAAGAGGGTCCCCAGCACTTGGCATGCGGAATGATGCTGGGTTCCGGCAGGGGCTGCCGTGGGGTGAGGAGTCAGGGTGGGGGCACCCTCTGGGTGGATGAGGCTCATGGTGAGGGTCTCCCAGTTCCCAGCCTAGGCCTGGGTGGCCACCAGAACAAGGGGCCGCTCTGTTCCTGCGGGCTCCCTGGTATATGCCGTGCAAGCCCAGGTCTTCTCCCTGAGACACTGGGCTGTGGTTTTGTCCTGTGTCTTCTGCAGCTGGCTCAGGAGTTCGCAGGCAAACCAGCGAGGGGTTTGCAATAGGAAGTAAAACCGGCTGAGGCTTATGCGTGCTCTGGGGGCTGTGGGCAGCTGGCATTCAGAGGCACCTGGGCTGGGCCTCCCAAGCCAGCCCCATGGGTGTATGTGAGGTCAGACCCCGGAGAGGTGAAGCAGCTGTGCTCCTGTTGAGTAGGGGGTGGGAAAGGGCTCCCTCCAAGCCTCTGACCTTAGGTCACTGAAACCCGACTGGGTTGGAGAAGGGGATTCCAGGGCCCTCTGTGGTCTGCAGTCCCAGATGCTGGTGTTCCCCAACCCTGGTTCCCATCAGAAGAAGCCTGACCGGTTTCTGGGTGCAAAACCGCACATTGCTCATTCCACTGTCCATGGCGTCTTGGTCACAAGCCCTCATTGGCTGGCTCGAGTCCTGGCCTGGGTCCCTGGGAGGCCTGCTCTGAGAGTGAGGGACCCTACTCTTACTGGACACTCCTCCGAGATCAAAAGGTTGACTATTCTGTTGGACCTCAGTGATCGTTTTTTGGGGACCGCTTGGTGAATGAAGCCAAGGTGGCCTTGGTCCATGTTGGGCCAGCTAAAAGCGCTCAGCAGCTCCCGCCTGGAGAGCTCAGGGCCGCCCGTGATGTGTGCCAGGTGTGGGCCAGTGGAGGCCCCTGCTCCTTCACCTGCCCTTCCAGGGAGGCGTCTCATTGCAAGGCGGGCCTGTGGTCACCATTCCTCTCCAAGCACGCCCTGTCCTGCCTCTGTGCTCACCGTCCTTCTGGGCTTCTCCAAGGCCGGCTCGAGCACCCTTCCCATGACGGCCTCCTGCCCCGTTGGCTCTGTCCCCGGGGAGCCTGGCACCAGCCAGCGTGGAGTAGGTGGCCCCTGAGCTTTACTGATGAGATTCCTTCTTAGGGAGGCTGCAGCTTCTCTCTGGGTTCGGGACCCCTGCGTTCCACAAGGGGTGTTACAGAGTCAGGCAGACAAAGCGCCACATGTCGGGGCTGGGGGAGGAAAGAGCCTGGCCCGGATGCTGGGTACCTCCCTTTTCTGTGCCAGTCAGCAGGGCGTTCACTGACTCCTGGTGAACAGGAAAAGAATGCACTTAACTTCCCGTTTTCTCCGCAGATAAGTCCTTGATCCCCTGGCTTGGGAAATAATTGGCGGTTGCTATTAAGCGGAGACACGATTTGGGGGAGAGGCTTCAAGGAGCCACTTTCATGACACCTCTCATGCTTGTGGGAGTCAGAGGCTCCCGTGGCCGGCACTCAGGGTCAGCCTGCAGGGTGTAAGGCTCCAGTGGGGTCTGCCAGCTCCCCTGGGCCTCTGTCTAGTGTGGAGACCTTGCCAGAGACCAAGGAGCAGGAGGCTGGGGCAGGCAGGAAGATTGAGAATTTAAACTGAGAGATGATGAAAACCCCCACGGATAAGAACTTCCTGGCCCCGCTTGGTCCCGGAGGGCGCCCTGACCTCACAGCGCAACTGCAGCGATGCCTGTTGGACTGCGTTGTCTTGCTGGGATCCGCTGGACTGTCGGCCCCAGCTTGGTTGTTTGCTGCTTTTTCGCAGTTCTTTCTCTCAATAGAGAGTGGAACAATGAGCAGTAGCCCCGGGGCAGGGGTGATGGCAAAGAGGATGCCTCAGAGATGAGGGCCTGGTGGTTGTAAGGTTTCCGGGCACCGGTGTTCCCGGCTCTCAGTGTGTGCTCTGTGGCTGCCACAGCAAATGACCACAAACTTACGAGGCTCAGACAACAAACGTGCATTCTCCTCCAGTTCCGGAGGCCAGAGGTCTGAATTCTCAGGGACGTCAGGGCTGCAGCCCCTCCCTCTGGAGGCACTAGGGGAGGGTCCTCCTGCCTCGTCCACCTCCCTCGGCTCTGGGCCTTCCTTGGTTGGCCAGCCTCTGCCTTCGTCTTCTCAGGGCTTCATCTCTCTGTCTGTCTCCTCTTCTGTCTCTTAAGAGGATGCTGGTCATTGGATTCAGGGCCCACCTTAACCTGGGAGGGCCTCTTCTTGAGGTCCTTACCTCAGTTACATCTACAAAGACCCTTTTCCTAAATCGGTCACGTTTGGAGGTTCTGGGAGTCAGGACAAGGTGGGGGGCGTGGTGCACAGTCCACCCCCTACACTGCTTACTCTTTCTTCCGTCCAGACGCTTACAGGGCGTGTGGTGCCTCTGTGCCCTGGGCTCCCTGGTAGGGAGGGGCAGGGGTCTGAGCCTGCCCTGAAAGCTCAGGCCTGCAGCAGAATGGAGTGTGAAGGGGGTGGTGAGAGGAACAGTTTGAGGGGTGGGCACCTTGGGAGCGAGGAGTCTGACGCAGAGAGTGGGCAGGAGCTTGGGGAGGTCACCATCAGGTAAGCCTGGAGCAGAGGCCTGAGTGGGGCGGGTCGGGGTGCAGGGCCTGGGTCTGTGCCTCCCAGCTGTGCCTCTCTTGTGGCTTCCATGCAGCAGCTGTCCCAGGTGACAGCCAGGGGCTTGGCCAGGCAAGGTCTGAGCATCTCTCCTGCAGCCTGGGGGTGAGGACTGTTGGTGGCAGTGGGACCATCTCTAGTGCCTATGGATTTGCCATTTTCAGTAGCTGTCAGCACGGAGAAGAGCTTGGTCAGGAACCCCATCGTCTGGGGCTGTCTCTGCTGCAATCCCTGCCCTGGTCCTGGGCCCCTGGGGCTGTGGCCGGTGCGGTGGCCTGTGCAGTGGCCTGTGCTCAGTTTCTCAGCACCTCTCACTTCCCTGGGAGGACCCCACCCCCTCCTCCAAAAATAACACCTGGGGCAGGGCGGGGAGCACCTCGCAGGCCTGGTCTGGGAAACTTGGGTTGTGACTGTCTCTTCCTGTGGGCAGGGCCCAGGGCTTTCTTCCTGGTACCTGGAGCCTGGCACAAAATAGAACCAGTCACAAGATTGAGGAATGAATGAATGAAGGATGAATGGATGAATGCAGGTGGTGATGGAACCATGCTCTGCGGCATCCTTGTTGGCTCCACCGTTTTTACTTGGTGGGGCTCATTTTGGCCATAGGCTCTGGGGTTGTGAACGTCACTTGGAGTGGCCTGGGCAGGGTGTCCCGGCTGAGGTGGGGCCAGCTGTGACAGTGACAGCAGGTGCAGGGAACTCAACACTCCTTCATTTCCTGCTCTGCCCATGGAGATGACGTCCCTCTTGTCCTGGAAGGTACCAGGCCTTTCAGGGACTGCCTGTCCCTGGCGTCCCCTCCTCGCCCTGCCCTGCAGCTTGGGGAGGCAGGGAGCTGGGACATCTGTGCTGTCAGTGAGGGGGTGCCAAGACTCAACATGCCGTATTGTTCCCAGTAGTCAAATACGTAGAAAACACCACATACACGACAAAAAACCCCTAAAAACCCAGAGTCAAGAGAAGACAGAGAAACGCCCTCAGTGGTTAGTGGTGTTTTAGGATGGGAGTTCTTGTCGGTTTCATGTTATTCTACTTCGCTGCCCTTACCCAGGCGGGGTTATTTCTTTCTTTTTTTTTTTTTTTTTTTTGAGACGGAGTCTCGCTCTGTCGCCCAGGCTGGAGTGCAGTGGCCGGATCTCAGCTCACTGCAAGCTCCGCCTCCCGGGTTTACGCCATTCTCCTGCCTCAGCCTCCTGAGTAGCTGGGACTACAGGCGCCCGCCACCTCGCCCGGCTAGTTTTTTGTATTTTTAGTAGAGATGGGGTTTCACCGTGTTAGCCAGGATGGTCTCGAACTCCTGACCTTGTGATCCACCCGTCTCGGCCTCCCAAAGTGCTGGGATTACAGGCTTGAGCCACCGCGCCCGGCCTGGGCGGGGTTATTTCTATACTGGGAGAAAAAACAAACCCGTTTCATCCCAGGGAGAGGTGTCCTGGGCACACATCCTTCCCTGGTGAAGTGAGACCGGACCTGCAGCAGCTGGGACAGGGGAGGCCCCTAACTGCCAGGCTGAGCCTCAGTTTCCCCACCTGGTAAAGCAGGGACGGTTATCCCAACCCAGAGAGCACCAGAGGGTAGGCCTGCACAGAGTGAGGAACCAGAGAGACACCAGTGGTGGTGGAGAGAGTCCTGGGTACCGCAGGCAGGTGGGTGGGTGGGGGGAAGGCGGGGAGCTGGGCGGGGAGCTGGGCAGACTGCAGTCTGCCCTTTTTGTGACTGCGAGCAGGTGCGCCCAGGACTGGAGTTCAGCTTCCTGCTGAAGTACCAGCTCTGGCCCAGCTTTCCTTCTTGAGGATGGCTGGGTTTCCTGCCTGGCCTGTCCCTCACAGAGGTCTCTGTCCCAGGCCCTGGCAGGGGCAGCCTCCCTCCCACTGGGCTCCCGCCTGGGTGGGGGTGGAAGGCGAGGCTGCAGCTGCACCATTCCTGACCTCGGCAGGCCCAGCTGTTGGCCTGGCAGCAGGGAATCCCCCTCCCGCTCCCTCAACCCCTGGTGCTCTGCCCGCCAGCCGAGGGGCCTGGTGCTGGTTTGCCTGGAATTTCCAGAAAGCACAGCTTCTCAGTTGATCTTCGCATTTTCTGACTTCTCAGAAACTAGCTGGCTGTGTTCTTTTTATACATTCACAGGACTCCCTCCTCCCAAACCCAAACCAAAGCTGAGATAACTTTTTAAGAAATTCTAAAAGTAATGTCTACTGGTTGGTAAAAAAACAAAACAAAACAAAACAAAGCAAAAGAAGAAACAACTCAAAACGGTAGAAAGACACAGTACCCCAGACTCCCATCCTCCCCCAGGCCCCCAGACCCACTGGGCCCAACCCCACGCCTGAGAACCAGAGACCCTCCCCAGGGGCTTGGGCTGAGGGTCACAGGGTGGGGAGGGGCTGCGGGGCCCAGGGGAGGCTGGGTGGACGAGGGGATCACGGCACCTCCGGAGATCCTTGAGTTCCTGCCTGTGACCTATGAGGAAGCTCCCTCCTCCTCGGGAATCCAGGGAATTCATTCAGAGCCACTGGGTTGGGGAAACTGAGGCTCCAGGAGGGTCAGTGACTTGTCCAAGGTCACCCAGGAAGCTGTGCTTTGTACCTCTCGGCCCCGTGGGCTCCAGGTCTTGACTCTGTGAGTAAGCAGGAAAGGAGGGTTCCCCGGAGCAGGGGCCTCCAGCTGGGGCCGTGCCCTTGTGCTGAGCAGAAAAGGCGGGAACTGAGCTTCACTGAGCAGCCTGAGCTGGAGGGTTTAGAGGCCTCCCTCAGGCTGGCGGAGGCCAGAGCTGTGGGGAGCAGTGGGGAGGAGTAGGGGCGGGAGTGGAGTGGAGTGGAGGGGAGTGGGGAGGAGTGTGGGGGCCGTGCTTCTGACTCAGCTTCAGCAGCCAGGAGCCTCGCCTTGGCGTCGGGCATGGAGCCACACTCCCTGGCTGGGCTTGTGGAGGGTGGCATGGCTGTGTTGCTCCCCGTGGGGTCCCCAGAACCTGAGTGATTGAAGGGTTAGGACCTGAAGGGCCAGGAGCACCCCACAGGAAGCAAAGTCTGGCTGGAAATGGGCTGGTCAGGTTCTGCCCTGCCTGCACCCCCGGCCGAGCCTGGAGGCGACCTCACCGCTGCCTCCCACCTGCAGGGGCGCCCTAGTTTCTCATAGTGTGGGTGTCTGTGGGGTAGCTGGAGGAAGGAGTGTCTGCCTTCCTTCTCCCTCACTCACTACACTTGCATTCATTGCACGCAAACAGCAGTATAATGAAAACGAAGTACGTTTAAACAACAGGAAAAATCTGTTTACATCTTACTCTCCACCTGTTTGGAGTTCAGAATGATTTATCTCGGTCCTTGCCCTCCTGCAGATGTATTTTTGCTTAGCTTTATTTATCATAATGCAGACACACACACCACACATACATACACTGGTACATACACACATCACGAGCATGCACACATACTCACATGTGCACACACATGAATGCATGCACGCCTGTACACCCCTAAGCACCTGCATACCCCCGTGTGTATGTGTGGGTGCCCCACATGCATGCACATGAGGACAGACACATCACAGACCCTGCCCTGCTCTAGTGTCAGCAGCATCGCCTGCGCCCCCCGCAGGTGTGCGGCACATGTAAGTGCTTGGCTGCAGTGCCACGGCTCCTGCCTCCCCCAGTCTTTGATGGCTGGACCTGGGATGTCTCCTCTGGAAGCCTTCAGGCGCGCGTGGATTTCGCTGAGTTTCACTGTGCACCTGTGATGTGCTGCTGCGGCCCTGGGCACTTTGGGTCCTTCCCAGCACCAGGCGAGAAAACTCCCTGAAGTACAGGCACCTTCCTGGTGGGCGTCTCGCACGCACTTGGTCCTCTGTGTGCCTTGCCGCCCCACGGTGACAGAACTGATTTGGCAGCCTGGGCCATGCGTGCGGGGCCACAGGTCCTCAGCAGGCGCTGGTGGGCAGATGGACAGATGGACGGAGGGACATTAGCTGTGGTGTGTGCCCGTGGGGACGGCCTCTTAACACCAGGCACACGCCGCTTCTAGAAATCCCTAGAAACGACTGGGATGGTAACAGAACATAACAATTGACTCTTATCTTTTCGAAATGGTGGGTGCTCACCACGGAGTGACTCCCCAGCAGCTGAGAGGCGCGGTGCTCTCGGTGGCGGCATTGGCCGTGTTTGTTGCACGTTGAGAAGGGCGTTTTACGTCCCTTGACGTTTATGGTGCTGGGATCTTCAGAATGTCACACCTGTGCTTGTGTTGTCCCACATGTGGGGGCTCCCTGCCTGTACAAGGGGTGGTGGGAGGCGCTGCCTGTCAGGTGCTGGCTGCAGCCTCTGGCAAGTAGTGGGTGCTTCTGCAGAGGGAGGACACCTAGGGGTGGAGGCACATAGGTCTTGGTTTTGGGGTACTCGGGCTAGGTGCCTTCTGCGGAGACAGGGAGGCCGCTGTTGGACAGGTAGGCCCAGGAGTGTGAGACGTGTGGTTAGCCTGGAGCCGGGGTCGTGGGAGCTGGGTTTCCCAGGGTGGGTGTGGGGGTCCTTCAGGATTTGAACCTGCGTCTCCCTGCGGGAAAGGTGCCCCACCCTTTGCCTGAGCCCCCTGCCCCCCCTCAAGGGTGTCTGAAGCTGGGCCCCATGGTGGTTAGAGGGAGCTGGGTCTGAGGTCCCATGAACAGGTGCTCACTGACTTCCCAGAGTCCGTCTGGGAACTTTGCTTCCTAAAGAGCCCTGAATTGGGCCTGCGGGTCAAAACCATATTTTCAGAGGGCCCCAGTGTGCCAGGCCCAGGGTCCAGGGTCTCCCAACTCTGAGCCAGGGGTGCAGGGCATTGCGGAACCCATGTTGGCACAAGCAAGGACAAAGGGCGGAAGAAACCAGGGGAACTCCTGCCTCAGTTTCTCATCCAAGCCCTATTCATTCCATTGTGTGCCCATTCATCCCACAGCCATTCCAAGTGCCTGTTGTGGTGGGCTTGGGGGGCACAACGCCAAGGGCACAGGACTGCCTGTCACCAGCTGGCCACCAGAGTTGCCCAACAAAGAACCAGAGACCACTGCCTTCCAGCAGCAGCTCTGGAGGCCACAAGTCTGAAACCAAGGTGTCAGCAGGGCTGTGCTCCCTCTGGAACCTCTAGGTGTTGGCGGGGCTGTGCTGCCTCCAGAAGTTCTAGATGTTGGCAGGCTGTGCTCCTTCTGCAGGTTCTAGGTGTCATTGGGGCTGTGCTCCCTCCAGGTTCTAGGTGGCAGTGGGGGCCGTGCTCCCTCCAGGTCGTGCAGGTGTCAGCGGGGGCCGTGCTCCCTCCAGGT
>NC_045447.1:4311274-4329810 GCF_002776525.5 Piliocolobus tephrosceles
TCTAGGTGTCAGCGGGGGCCGTGCTCCCTCCAGGTTCTAGGTGTCAGTGGGACTGTGCTCCCTCCACAGACTCTAGGGGAGGATCCATCCTGCCTCTTCAAGATTCTGGTGGCCCCAGGCACTCCTTGGCTTGTGGCCGTATCGTCCCAATCTGTGCCTCTGTCGTCACACGACCTCTTGTCTTCTGTCTTCTCTTCTAGGGACACTTGGATTTAGGGCCCACCGGGTAATCTGGGATCATCTTATCTCGAGAGCCACAGGTGTTTTTTGAGATGGAGTCTCGCTCTGTTGCCCAGGCTGGAGTGCAGTGGTGAGATCTTGGCTCACTGCAACCTCCACCTCCGGGGTTCAAGCGATTCTCCTGCCTCAGCCTCCTGAGTAGCTAGGATTACAGGTGTGTGCCACCACGCCTGGCTAATTTTTTGTATCTTTAGTAGAGACAGGGTTTCACCATGTTGGTCAGGCTGGTCTCGAACTCCTGACCTCATGATCTGCTTGCCTCGGCCTCCTAAAGTGATGGGACTATAGGCGTGAGCCACTGCGCCCGGGCTTGAGAGCATCAATTTAATTTTACCTGCAAAGACTGTTTTTCCAAATATGGTCACAAATAGGCTTCTCAGCGTCTGGATGCAGGCCTGCCTCTTTGGAACCCACCCATTCAACCCATTACACTTGCCGTTATGGACTGAATGTTTGTGTCTCCCCAAAATTCCTGTGCTGAAACCCTACCCCAAAATGTGATGTTATTAGGAGCTGGGGCCTTTTGAGGTAATTGGGTTTAGATGAGGTCGTAAGAGGGGACCCTTCGTGAATAGGATGGTCTCTTTTAAGAGTACCAGGAGGGACTGCTTCTCTCTACGCTCTGCTGTGTAAGGGTACATAGGAGAAGCCACTGGAACCTGACCATGCTGGCACTAGGCTTCCAGGCTCTGGAACTGCAAGAAAGAAACTCTCCCTGTGGTTTATAAGCTTCCCGGGCTATGGGATTTTGCTACAGCATCCTGAGCTGCTGCTGCCTAAGACTCTGGGCAGATCACTACACTTCCTGAAGCCGCACTCTGCTTGTCTGTAAAATGGGGAAAACGCTTCTGCTTTGAGGATCATGTTCCTGTAGCAGAGCCCAGCAGCCTAAAAGCCCTGTCCCCAGCACATAGTGAGTGACCCAGCTGTGGTCTGGTGTCAGCTGCTGTGGGTATGACTGCCACCTCTGCTTGACAGGTGAGGAGACTGAGGCTCTGAGAGGTGAAGGGCGGGTCCCAGGGGTCCAGGCTGAGAGGGGTTCTAGTCTAGTGGTCCCAGCGCCCACATATGGGCCTCACGAAGCACAGGGACTGCTGGGGTGGAGGTGCCACATTGGGTCCAGCTGGGGTTGCCTGGCGGGTGACAGCCACTCCCCGGTGGGTGGGGCTTTGTAGGCACCTGCAGGAGAGGCTCCAGCAGGAGCTCCAAATGGGGACATGGCGGGCGTGAGGGACTTTTTCAGGCTGAAAGCCCCACAGCGCCTGGCCCACTCCTGCTCTGATCCTGCTGGGTGCCAGCTCTTGTCTCCAGCCCCCATAGTTGCCCGTTTGGCAATTGGCTAAGAAGAGTTTTTGACACTTTGCTGTCGCGTGGCTGGCTTGTGGCCTTCGGCAGGGGAAGAGGCCGCCTCCCACCTTGCTGCCTCCATAGCCGAGGGCCGTGCCTGCCTTTGGTTTCCAATCATGGGAGGAGGCTCAAGTTCACCCTCGGGCTTGGGAAGCTTTCTGGTGCTGCGGTTGCATTTTTTCCTTCCATATTTTTAGCCCAGCAGGAAGGGATAATAGCGAGAATCGTTCCTTCAGACTGGAGAGCGATCATCCGGTGTCTGCTGGCTGTGAAGGGATCCACTTGGCTTTAATTTTAGTGGGCGGCGGGGGAACGGGAAGAATCGTGCGCTCTGCTTGGGTCCGTCTGGAGTTGGATTGCCCAATTGTGCTGGAGAGAGGGTGCCCCGGAGAGCGTGCGCGTGCCCTGGTGTTGACCTTGGAGGCCACTTTCCGGAAGAGGGAAGAAATGGAGAAAATGAGGTGGCAGAGACAAGAGCCTGTTTCACAGACGGCTTGCGAGCTGCAGCAGAGAGGAGGGGCTGAGTTCCTGTGAGAGCAACCCGGAGGGCTGAGGCACAGGCGTGCGTCTGGGCTAATCGCTCAGAGCCAGGTGGCGGGAGAGTAGGATTTGAACCCTCCGGCACTCGGAAGCCGGCTCAGGGAAGATGGTTATAAAGAGAAATGCTAGAAAAGCAATTTCCTGCTAGCTTTATAGAAAACCTTCGGTTTGACCCTGACCTTGAAATCATGTGGGCCACTCTTTATACCTCCCGCCTTGGCTTAAACCCACTGTCAGCAGAAGTGGGTCCTTGGAGGGCTTCGGGGGAGCAGGCGTGGAAAGCTGAGACCTCTCTCAGCTGGTGGCTCTGAACAGGCACAGCTGGGCTGTGGCCTAGCACGCAGTAGGTGCCACCTATTCAGTGTCTGACTATGGACTGGAGGAGGACACAGAGTTGAAAAGGAGCCTCCCAGCTGCCCACCTGCTCCACTCAGACTCCCAAATGAGGGCTTTTCCAGAATTGATTTTTCTTGCTGGGTTTCCCCTCGAGTGCTGCTGAGGAAGGACTTGACCGTCGGGATGGAGAGGGGCAATTCTGCAGCTTGGCATGGCCCTGCCTGCATGTGCCCAGGGCTGCTGGGCAGCCAGAGTGTCTCTCTTTTCTTGAGATCTTGACTTTTCAGCCTTTGAGAACCCACTCCCCGTGGCTCAGGGGCTGCAGACAGACCCTGGCAGCGGGTGGGAGCCCCAGCAGCGTGGTTCCTGGACTTCATGGCTGCTGGTCCTGGCTGGTTCTCACCGGCTGGGTGCTTGAGGTTTGCAGCAGAGCTTGACTGGAAATCAGGCCGCACAGGAGCAGACCGTGAGAACAGCTGAGCGTGAAGCTCCTAACCAGCAGGAGACACCCGCGGCGGGGGGCAGGTGTTCTGCCTCACTGGGACCTCCTGGCCTTAAGCCACGATGCAGCCTTGCCCCATCCCTTTTTTGGGAAGATCCTGGGATTCTGGACCCAGGGCTGCCTGCGTGCTGCAGGTTGGAGTTTGGGGTCTGGGCTCTGGTAGCAGACATTTCGAATCCATGTCTCCAGGGCCCTGTTTTGGAGATAGCTGGCTGGGTCCTCTGAGTCTTCTGGCATCTTTTCTGGGAAGCCCACTCCCCATCTTGCAGCACCATTGCCTGGAGTGTGGTGAGCAGGTGACCCGCCATTCGAGGGGGCAGGTACAGTGGAGGAGAAAGACCATTTCTTCCTTTCATGAACTGGGCTTGGGTTAAAAGAGACAAGGTCAGGAAGTGGGGATAGGGAACAGTGTTCAGGCCACAGGAACAGCATAGTCAAAGGCTCAGAGCCCTAGCAGGTGCGGCAACTGTCAGCCACGTATCTCCAGCATCCAAGGCCCCCGGCCCACCTTGGATGAACCAAAGCCAGAAAGCTGGGAGTGGGAGTGGCCGGAGACCTCGTGGAAGGCGACGGAAGGCACCGGAATTGGGTCAGGGCATGCTGGGGGAAGGAGGGGAAGTGTGCAGGGGTCCGGAAGCTTGCTTCCTCTGTGGGTCTGACTTGGAGGGCTTCCTCTACCAGTGCTGAGGCGGTGCAGTGCGTTGTGAGTGGTGTTTTGGTAGTCATCCTGGGAGGTGCCCTGGGAAGCAGGAGGGCCCAGGGTAAGAGAAGAGCATGTTTCCCCCCAGGAGCGCCGGTGTTAGAGGGATGGAGAGGCACCCACCAACAGAGCCTGTTTGCAGCTAGCTCTGCCTTCACCTGAGCCAGCCCAGACCCTCCCTCCTCCCAGGTTGTCCGCAGAGTAGGCTGCCCCCTTGCCTTTGCCGTGGGGCTCCCATGGGGGCAGGACCAGACCACCTGGATTAGACCTGGGTCGTCCCCTCACTAGCCCGATGAGCAGGGTGGTCCCTGAGCCATTTCTCCACCTGTAGACCAGGGACAATTGCGCTGACAGCTGACAGCTCATGAACACGTTAGCAGAATGAACCAGAGAGGAATGTCAAGGGCTTAGTGCCGCGCCAGGCACGGACTCAGCGGAGGCTGTTTGTTATCGGAGAAAGTGGAAGTGCCACCTGACATTGTTTTAGCACATTGAGTGTTAGTGAGACTCAGAATGCTGGAAGCCTTTACAGAATAGTGAAAAGAGACACTGTTGATGCAGCCATTTCTGTCATTCCTGTGGACAAATGTAGCAGCCATGGCTCATGCTGCCTGCTCTTGATGGGGGTAGCTCCACTCCTGAGGGCATGCGGGCCGCCTGCCCTGCTAATCTGGCCTGCCCCTCTCTCTGCCAGTCGCCTGCCCCTGACCTGGGGCAAGACTGGCCCCTGGAAGACCTTGATATTCACGAAGAAAACACCACCCCACTCCTCCAGATCACAGCAGGAAGAGCAGCTGGGCACCGCAGCCGGACGAAGGGGGACGTGCATGCAAGGTTATAAAGAGAAATACTAGAAAAGCAATTTCCTGCTAGCTTTATAGAAAACCTTTGGTTTGACCCTGACCTTGAAGTCCTGATTATGTGGGCCACTCTTTTTTTTTTTTTTTTTTTTGAGACGGAGTCTTGCTCTGTTGCCCGGGCTGGATTGCAGTGGCCGGATCTCAGCTCACTGCAAGCTCCGCCCCCTGGGTTCACGCCATTTTCCTGCCTCAGCCTCCCGAGTAGCTGGGACTACAGGCGCCCGCCACCTCGCCCGGCTCGTTTTTTGTATTTTTTAGTAGAGACGGGGTTTCACCGTGTTAGCCAGGATGGTCTCGATCTCCTGACCTCGTGATCCGCCCGTCTCGGCCTCCCAGAGTGCTGGGATTACAGGCTTGAGCCACTGCGCCCGGCCAAGTGGGCCACTCTTTATACCTCCCGCCTTGACTTAAACCCACCGTCAGCAGCAGAGGTGGGTCCTTGGAGGGCTTCGGGGCCTGGGCAGAGGCGGGTCGGGTTCATCACTCAGCCTGCTGGCCTGGTGCCTCGGCCCTGGTGTGTGCGCAGCTGAGGAAATGGGCCCGAGCGAAGGAAGTGTTCATGTTCAATCGTCCAGACAAAATCGACTCGCGACACTCCTCAATCAATCCCTGGCTGAGCTGTGCTTTCCCTGCCTGGAGCAGCAAATGAGCTGGAGTGGCCTTGGACATCTGCCTTGGGAGCCCTGCACTGCAGTGTCTCTTTAAGGGCGCAGTGCGGTCTGGGCATAGTTGCTCTTGCCTGTAATCTCGGCACTTTGGGAGGCCAAGGCAGGTGGATCAGTTGAGGCCAGGAGTTTGAGACCAGCCTGGCCAACGTGGGGAAACCCCATCTCTACTAAAAATAGAAAAATTAGCTCGTCATGGTAGCACAGGCCTGTAGTCCCAGCTGCTCAGGAGGCTGAGGTGGGAGGATCGCTTGAACCTGGGAAGCGAAGGTTGCAGTGAGCTGAGATCACGTCACTGTACTCCAGCCTGGTTGATGCAGTGAGATTGTCTCTCACACACACACACAAAGACCTTGGCGCAGGGGCCCTGGTGATGGCCTGGGAAGCCTGTCAGTGTTGATGATGACCGTCAAGGTAGACCATTTTTTTTTTTTTTTTTGAGACAGAGTTTCACTCTTGTTGCCCAGGCTGGAGTGCAATGGCACGATCTCCGCTCACTGCAACCTCCACCTCCCGAGTTCAAGCGATTCTCCTGCCTCAGCCTCCTGAGTAGCTGGGATTACAGGCCTGCACCACCACACCCAGCTAATTTTGTATTTTTAGTAGAGACGGGGTTTCACCACGTTGGTCAGACTAGTCTCAAACTCCCGACGTCAGGTGATCCACCCACCTCAGGCTCTCAAAGTGCCAGGATTATAGGTGTGAGCCACCGCGCCCGACGACAGACCAGTTTTAACGCAGATGCAGACGTCCCTGAGCCTTGGTCTCCTCATCTGTAAAATGGGCGATAAAGGACCACCATCCCGCTAGAATGGTTATTGGATCTGACCAGCTGATGGGTCCCTGGTGGGCTGGTGTGTAGAGTTGTGCAGGTGACATTGATGTGTGCAGGAATAAGGGGTCGAGGCCAGATGCTAAGTTCCACCTGCTTGCTTGTTTTTGGAACAGATGCCTCCGGAAGTGAGGGTTGCCACCTAAGCAGCAGTGACTGTCCTTGGGGACCCCGGACACCTTGGAAGGCTTCGTGGACTCTCTGCTGCTTGATGGGAAAGCAGGGCCCTTTGAGAGGTGTCAGCAGTCAGAGGGCACCTAAGGGCGCTTCCTAGACATTCATTCATTTGTTCATTCATTAATTCATTGGTTCATTTGTTCGTCTACCAGATACTGAGCCCCTGCAATGGGCTAGGCATTGTCCAGTGTATTTGGGACCCAGAGGGAGCAAACGGCCTCAACTCCTGTCCCCGTGAGCTCCTGACCAGCCTGTCACCCAGGGTCACCTGTTTATCTACCTGATGGGCCCCAAATTTGATCCATTCCATCAAGTTGCATCTGTTGAATAGTAATCAAGCTATTTTAAGTGGCTTTTGGAATGAGCTTGGCATAAATAAAACAGGAAATTAATTTGTTTCCCCATTTTTTATTGATCAAAGACATCCTCAGCTGCCAGTCAGCTTCTTCTGATGAGCACGGCACAGCAGCGTGGCCCCAGGGAGTCAGTGCCACTCCAGCCAGAAGCAGAGCAGCCAGGCGTGCAGTCGGTCTCTGCTAAGCGCAGTGTTAGTAATGCTTGTTGAAGTATTTCAAGAAATCGCACTATGTCTGTGGGTACTTCCTGGAGCCTTTGCTGCAGAGCGTGGAGGCCGCACATGGAGACCCCGACTTGCTCAGAAAGACCCAAGGGCTTGAAAAGAGAGTGCCGGTTCTCCTGAGGCCCAAAAGCTGTGGTGTCCTGTTTCTTTGGGGGGTGTAGTGCCCAGGTTCCCTTTTGCAGCAAGGGGCACATGGGGCGGGGGTCTTCACCTCCCAGTTGCTGAGCTGCTCTGGCCATGAGCAAAGAGCCTGAGGCTGGGCCCTAGAAGTCCCTTGTCGGCCTGTGTCCCTCCCCTAGTCCCTGGCATCTGCCTTGGCCTTTAGTGAACTAAAGGCCAGTGGGGTGGTGGGCTAACAGGTCCAGGGTGGGACCGTGATGATGAAGGGCCCGGGTTCTCGTGCGGTGTGGCTGCTCCTCAGCTCCAGCCAACTGTGTCCCCCCAACCCCCTTGCTGGCTCTTCGAGTGACCAATGTCTCAGGGGACTTCTGGACTTCCCCAGTGAGATGGCCTCAGTACAGTCTCTTTTTATTTTGAGTGAGAGTTCCAGCATCGTGGAAATCAGAGGGCAGGGTTCTCCTTGCCCATTTTACAGATTGAGAAACTGAGGTACAGAGAAGCTGTGTGGCTGTTGAGGAAGAGCAGGCCTGGGTTGTCCCCACCTGGAGCACCTGCTGTGGGGTCTGCACTGGAATGTGGCTGTGTGCAAGAGGCCGGGTGGGGGAGGTGGGACTGTGGGGGACAGGAGTGGGTGGTTCAGGGATGCCAGCCAGAGGCCTGGGAGGAGTCCTGCCTGTTGGTGACAATCTACATGGATGGGGAAGGTTGGGCCAGGCGATCTGGAGACCCCAGCTTGGGGCTTTCCCTGTGGGACCCTACCCCCAGCTGAGTGTCACTCCTGGGACTAAAGACACCCGAGCCCCTGACCTTCCTGGGGGGGCAGCCGAAGGGATTTTCCCGGGGATGGGCCTGCCAGAGGCTGGGGGCATCCTGAGAGGGACCAGGCCTGGGTTTAGATTGCGGGTCGCCTGCCTGGTGCCTCCTTTTCCACATCTGCAAACTAGGGGGCTCAAAATACAAGTTGTTTGTGGGGACGGAGCAAATGTGGATGTGAAAGTGCTAGCGGGCTGTGAAATAGCGCATGCTTGCTAGTTAGTTATTGTTTGCCGATCAACCAGTTCAGCCCCCTCCTCTCTGGCCTCATTCCCAAGCCTTGGTTTCTGTGGGTGGGGCCTGCCCCTCAAGCCCAAAGGCCAGGCTCCTACACTCAGCGCCTCCCCATCTCCTCTGAACAGACCGGGTTTTCCTCAAAGTACTGTTGTCATCTTAAAAAAGGAAAAAAATAATGAGATTTCCCTGCCCAGAAACCCACAGATGGGATAAGGCCAGCAGTCTGGCCTTGGGGGTCAAACCATCCCAGATCTGTTGTTAGCTCGGTTACATCCTTGCTAGTGACCTTGGGCAGGCCAGGTGACCTCCTGAAACCTCAGTTTCCTCATCTGTAAATTAGGAATTGCCGCAGTGACGCAAGGGAGCTCTTAGCCGAGTGCCTGGCCTTCTGGAAAACCTGGCGACCGTGGAGCGCCTGTAATCGCTGTGAGTCAGCACACCGAGATGCGCAGCCAGTCATGGCCGGAAGGACCTGGAGCTCTGTGCCAGAGCCTCACTGTGCAGATGAGGAGACTTGCCTGAGCTCTCCTGGGAGGAGGGAGCAGCGAGGGTCACCTCCCATAAAGGTCAGCCCGGCCCCACCCTCCTCCTGCGTGGTCCAGCTGGGGCCGGGGAGTCAGCTCCTGAGACTGTGTGGCACCTGCCTTGAAGATGCAGGCCTTGTGCCACCATCCTTGGTGAGACAGGACTTTCTCGCATCTCCTTAGGCAGGGGCCTGCTGCCCTTTCGCATCCTGGCCACTTCTTTTGCCCCGGAATCCTGGACCTACTCACGAGCTCACTGCTTGGAGCCTTGGTTGTCTGTGCATTGGGCCTGTGCACACCTCGCAGGCTGTGCAGGTGGTGAGTGCATTGGCTGTTGGTGCACATTGGCATCCACCCTGCCTGTGGTCATCATTAAGCTCTGCCATTACTCCATCCCCATCACCCAGGGGTCGATGCCCAAGCCACCTGTGTCCAAACTGCAACTCCCCAGCTGAGGCCTGCTGGCTGTGTGACTCAGGCAAGTAGATTTGCCTCCCCTGGCTTAGTTTCCCCTTTTGTACCCCTCTCAGGGCATGCCAGCTAGATGCCAGCTCTGCAGGGCGGGGCAGGCCTGTCCTGTGTCCCACTCCAGCACTGCCGGTGACCCGTTGCCAGTAAGGGGCAGTGGAAGGGCTCACAGGCTGAAGGGCACCCCTGCTCTTGGTGGGCTGCCGTGGGTTCTGCAGAGCAGACAGGCCTGTCCCTGCCATTATGTCTCCATCACTGTAGATTGTTTCAGAGACCCTAAAGAGATGTGACCATCCTGTGAGCATGTGAGCGTGGCCATGAAACTTGCCCTCCAGGGTGCCCTCAGGCCTCATCTGTGGCTCAGACCCAGGGTCCTGGCTCTGGGGTCTTGGCTCTCTGGCCCTGCCCTGCCTCTCCTGTCTGTGACACCCTGCCCTGGCGCCTTGCAAGAGCTGAAGGACAGTGCAGCTGAGCCTGGGGAGGTGGGCGGCTGGGCATGGAGCCTGTGTCACCACACTAATCCGATTTCAGCCTGATTAGATCCGCGGCTGCCGATGAATGGGCTGGAGAGAAAGGGGCTGACGTTTCCAGGGCACAGTATGCGCCGCCTCTTGTTGCAGCGGCAGGGCCTGGACAAGGGATTCTTAGGGCCCAGGGGCAGGAGCCCTCCCTGCAGTCTGGGGCTGTAGAGAGTGGGAGGTGGGGTAGCCCATGCCCATTCAGAGTGCCCTAAGCAAACACAGTGGGGACCCCATAGCCGCCAGCCTGGGGGAGAGGCCACTCAACCCTGGGACCCTTGTCACAGGGCTTGTTTTCTGGGGACAGACCCTTGCTGTGGCCACTCAGCTGGACTTACCGTCCAGGATGCTGGGGCAAGCAGTGGCTGCCTTTGTAGGGGGGGTCCCGAAGGCCAGGTTGGATCAATGAGAGAGAATGCGGCTTGCTCCTGCAGCCACAGGTGACAGCTGAAGCCAGCCCCTACAGCTTGAGCGTGGACAGAGGACTTTTCACCTGGCGCTGACCACCATCTGGGCCTCCCTTACCCACTGTCCCTCAGCCTGTGTCCTCAATGGGTCCCTGTGGCCAAGACGCACTTGCGGCAACCTCAGCCTTGGGTCCAGTCCCTGCCATCCGTCGGGGTCTCTGTCTAGAACCTGGACCTTGAGGCTCCGATTGGCTCCAGAGCGACCACAGACCTTGCAGACTGGGCCACCGAGGAAAGGGACTCAGGGATGGCAGGAGGGACCCGGTGCCTGCTCACACACCCGTCCTCTCAGAGGGCCTTGGCCCTGGCCGATGCCGACATGGCTTCATTCTTGGCGCTGCTGCCCTCTGATCAGGTGCCCACGTCCTTAATGCTCTGTGCCTCAGTTTCCCTTCGTGGAAAATGGGATGAACTGTAGAAAGCACAGGAAATGCTCACTGAAGGGAGGCCGGGCCCTGTGCGGCCTCCTTCGAGGTGGAGGCTGACGTGGTGCCCAGGCTTCGTCCCGGTCTCTGTCATCCCTGTCCATATGGTCCCTGTTCCTGCCATCTGCATCAGCCTGTGTGGCTCGGTTTTGCAGAGACCAGCCTGGGTTGGGCCCAGAGCTGCACCAGGAGGACTTCTGAAAGGTTAGGGTGACCAGAGTGGCCATGGGTGGGGCCAGGCCAGGCACAGCAATTGCTGGGCCCACGGGAAAGGGGTGCTCTGGCCCCATCCTGCGCCCGAAAGGAAGCCTGGGTCTGGCCGGCTGTGATTATGGTTGGGATCTGTGTAATTAACTCTAAACTTGGGAGGCTGAGGAAGAATGAAAATAAATGCTTCGTGGAAATTACAGACGAGCCATATGCAAAAAATAGTCGCGCCGGGCTGGAAGCCGCAGCGCACGCGGCAGTACAGACGAGCGAGAGGGTGCAGCCCCTTCTCCGGCGCAGGCCCGCTCCCAGCTCCAGTGTCTGGCGCTGCCCTCACCAAGCGCCATGGACGTGGTGGCTTTAAGCAGCAGAACCTTATTGTTCCTAGGGCTGCAGACCAGAAGCCTGAATCAATTGTGTGCAGCAGCAACAGTTCCTTCTGGGGCCTCCAGGGAGAACCCGTCCCACGCCCTCTCCCGCTTCTGTCGGCAGTGGCCACCCTTGGTGTGGCTGGCCCACAGCTGCATCACTCCCAGTTGCTAAGGAAAGGGGCCCATCGTCACATGCCCTCCTCGTGGGTCTGTGTCTCTATGTCTCTTTGTCTCTCTTCTAATTAATCTTTTTATTGTGGTAAAATACATATAACATAAAACTCGGCATCTTCTCCAGTTTTTCTCAAGGCCACTGTCCAGTAGCATCAAACACATTCACTTAGGTGCCACCACCACCATCCACAGGACTCTCTCATCTTCCCAAGCGAGAGCTCTGTTCCCCACAAAACCACAACACCCTGTCGCCCAGCCGTTCGAGGGCGCCCGCCATTCTGCTTTCTCTCTCTGTGGATCTGACGACTCCGGGGGCCTCATGAAAGTGGAACCATGGCTGGGCATGGTGGCTCATGCCTGTAATCCCAGCACTTTGGGAGGCTGAGGCAGGCGGATCACCTGAGGTTGAGAGTTGGAGACCAGCCTGACCACCATGGAGAAACCCTATCTCTACTAAAAATACAAAAATTAGCTGGGCTTGGTGGCACATGCCTGTAATCCCAGCTACTCAGGAAGCTCAGGCAGGAGAATTGCTTGAACCCAGGAGGCAGAGGTTGTGGTGAGCCGAGATCGCGCCATTACACTCCAGCCTGGGCAACAAGGGCGAAATTCTGTCTCAAAAAAAAAAAAAAAAAGAATCACACAGGATTTGTCCTTTCGTGTCTATATTCTTCAGAATTAACAGGTCATGAAAAACAAAGATCATGGAGTGTTTTAGATCCACGTTGTCTAAACTAGCAGTTACTAGCCACATGTAGCTTTAAAATTTAATTTAAAATTAGCAATCCAGTTTTTCAGTAGCCACCTTTTTTTTTTGTTTTTTTTTTTGAGACGGAGTCTTGCTCTATCGCCCAGGCTAGAGTGCAGTGGCCGGACCTCAGCTCACTACAAGCTCCGCCTCCCGGGTTTACGCCATTCTCCTGCCTCCGCCTCCCGAGTACCTGGGACTACAGGTGCCCGCCACCTCGCCCGGCTAGTTTTTTGTATATTTTAGTAGAGACGGGGTTTCAATGGGTTAGCCAGGATGGTCTCGATCTCCTGACCTTGTGATCTGCCCGTCTTGGCCTCCCAAAGTGCTGGGAATTACAGGCTTGAGCCACTGCGCCTGGCCCTTTTTTTTTTTTTTTTTTTGAGACAGAGTCTTGCTCTGTCACCCAGGCTGGAATGCAGTGGTGCGATCTCGGCTTACTGCAACCTCCACCTCCTGGGTTCAAGTGATTCTCTTGCTGCAGCCTCCCAAGTAGAGTAGCTGGGACTACAGGCATGTGCCACCGTGCCTGGGTAATTTTTGTATTTTTAGTAGAGACGAGGTTTCACCATGTTGGGAAGGCTAGTCTTGAACTCCTGACCTCAGGTGATCCTCCTGCCTCGGCCTCCCAAAGTGCTGAGGTTACAGGTGTGAGCCACTGCACCCGGCCTTACTAGCCACATTTCAAGTTTTCGGTGGGCACAGGCATCTAGTGGCTGCCCCACTGGATGGCACATGGATAGAACATTCCTATCATTCCAGAAAATCCTGTTGGAGAAGATTGTACCAGATTAATGGAGACTGAAGAGGCATGGCAGCGTACACTGTGTGTGATCCCAGATTGGAACGTGGGCCAGTTTTTTTTTTTTTTTTTTCTTTTAACTATAAAGGACATTTTGGTTGTGCTTTATGTATTAAGGAAATGCAAGTAAGGTCTATAGATAAGATAACCGTGTGGGGTCCATGTTAGTTTCCTGGTTTTGCCATAGGTACTGTGATTATGGAAGAGGATGTCCTTGTTCTTAGGAAATACACACTCAGGTATTTAGGGATGAAGGAGTATCATTACTGCAGTTAATCTCAAGTGTTCAGAAACACATACGCGCGCGCGCACACACACGGACAGAGGGGGACTATAGGATAAAACAAATGAGTCTGTTTTCTATGAACAGCCTCGACCCCTGCCAGGATGGGAGGAGCGGCCTGAGGCAGAGGGGGCTGGGGTGAGCACTGCCTGCTGTGAGGCGGAGGAAGGGGCCGGCAGGGGCGTGTGTCCTGGCTGGGGGACCCTGCGCTCCCAGGGCATTCTCAGTGCTGCTTGCTTCTTGCTCTCAGGCTCTGATTCTGACCTGCACTATATCTAAATGTGTCCATTCCTCTCAATTTCCAGTGAGCAGGGGCAGGCTCTCTGAACTTCTCTTGGAGCTGGGTAGTTTGTCGGTAGGGGACGGTTATTGATGAGGATGACAATCTCGGGCTCTTCTTGGGCCATGTGTGCCTTGGCTTCCCCTTGTGAATCCCTGTGCTGAGCTGGACTGGGGGGCTGATGGCTCCCACACCCCACTGCCCACTCTGGTCATCAGGGCACGTGATTAACCCCGTGAGGCAGGTGGCGGTGGGAAACCAGGCCTGGTCTAGCCACTGTCCCTGGTCTCCCTGCTGGAGTCAGCAGACAGGATTCCAACCCGGGCCTGAGTGACTCCAGAGCCTGCCCCCCGGGCCACCTCACCTGCTGCCTTATAAGTTTCCTTACCAGCTATTTCTCCACGAGGACTGGGCAGATGGCCATTCCGCCCCGCCAAGCCTGCCGTCCCCGTGGCACGTCAGGTACGGTGAGGGCCGAGAGCTCACTGGTTGGCAGTGGGCAGAGAGGAGATGGCCCACGCGTTGATTTGGGATTTCTGGCTTTTGTGCTCCCTCCACCCTTCCACTGTGGTTGGCACCTGCCACTCTCTGGGTCCTCCGTGGCTTTCTGGGGGTGGCCCCTGGCTGTTGGCTTTGTCACCCGTGAGTAGGAAGGATGTGTTGGCGTTGTCAGAAGCCTCATGTGTGTGCGCACGCCTGTGCATGTGCCCACGTGAGCATGCGCCAGCCATTCTTGTTGACTCAAGGCTGCCATATTCTGCTCCAGCCGTGACTGTCGGCTTTGACATGTGCTGGGTGCCTTTGGGAAGGCTGGGTTGGATGGCATGGAGGGTGCTGCCTTGCCGCCCTGACCAACCGTTATGGGGAGTGGCGTGTCTTCTGAATGCAAAGGCCTTGGGGATTTTGCAGCTGTGTGATGAGGAGGCCGGGGGCAGTGGTGGTTACACACTCGGACGTGGGGCCGGGCTGTCTGCTTCCATCCAGGCCTGGCTTCCCACCCCCAGCCTTGGGATGGGGGGTTTCGTCGTCTCTTTGAGCCCATTTCTTCCTTGAGAAAACAGGAATGAGCTTGGATGTGCTGGCACACGGAAGCCAGAGCTTGCTGCTGTTGCTGTTATGGTTTTTACAGAGCTTACAGTTTTAATAAGTTTTTCCCTACCCTTTGTTTTCTCTCTCTAGTTCCTGTGTTTGAAGAACATACGGACCTTCCTGAAAGTCTGCCACGATAAATTCGGATTAAGGAACAGCGAGCTGTTTGACCCCTTTGACCTCTTCGATGTGCGAGACTTTGGAAAGGTGAGCAGTCACTTTCTCCAGTCCCAGTTGCCCAGCCGTGGTGGCCGATTTGCCGGCTCAGTGGCAGGTGGGGCAGATCCATGGAGCAGCCTGATTGGCTCCAGCACAGAGCCAGTGGATTTCTGCACTCTTGTGTCCGGGAGGTGCAGGCAGGTTGTGTTACAAACAGGAAGGTGTGGAAGCCAGATTTGTGTGTGTCAGGGCTGGGACAGTGGGATGGCCCGTTTCTCTCTCCAGTCGGGGTGAGGCCAGGCGTGGTGAATTCAGGCGGGTAGGGGAAGAGCAGAGTACGGACAACCCTGGCCCTGCGGTTCTAGCCAGGGGACCCTGAGCATTTACCTCCTGCCCCGAATCTCTATTCTTCCTCTGAGAATGGGCCATCTCAGGGACGCTGGGAAAAGCGTCTACTTTGTGCTCTGTGAATGGATTCTCTCGGTTATCCCGGAACAAGCAGAGCTGTTTCTGACTCCGGGCAGGTGTTGGGCAAAGAGGGGGTGATTCTCCAGTGGTGACCCCGGGAAGTGTCTCTGTGTTCTCAGGAAGCCTCACATGGCACCTGCAGGAGCCCGGCTGATGCACGTGACGGGACCCTGAGGCTGGCAGGTGCAAAGGGCCCGGGAGGCTGTAGTTCATTGGTGGCCTCCTGGTTGTCATGTGCGTCCGTGTGAAGAGACCACCAAACAGGCTTTGTGTGAGCAATAAAGCTTTTCAATCACCTGGGTGCAGGTGGGCTGAGTCCGAAGACAGTCAGCGAAGGGAGATAGGGGTGGGGCTGTTTTATAGGATTTGGGTAGCTAAAGGAAAATTACAGTCAAAGGGGGTTGTTCTCTGGCGGGCAGGAGTGGGGATCACAAGCTGCTCAGTAGGGGACTTTTCTGAGCCAGGATGAGCCAGGAAAAGGACTTCCACAAGGTAATATCATCACTTAAGGCAAGGACTGGCCATTTTCACTTCTTTTGTGGTGAAATGTCATCAGTTAAGGCAGGGGCAGGGCATTTTCACTTCTTTTGTGATTCCTCAGTTACTTCAGGCCATCTGGGCATATACATGCAAGTCACAGGGGATGTGATGGCTTGGCTTGGGCTCAGAGGCCTGACACTGGTGAGCCTGGGCACAGAGGGACTCAGGGGCCACCTGCCTTCCAGAGCCCAGCAGCTCCACAGTTACTCTTTTTTTTTTTTTTTGAGACGGAGTCTGGCTCTGTCACCCAGGCTGGAGTGGAGTGGCCGGATCTCAGCTCACTGCAAGCTCCGCCTCCCAGGTTCACGCCATTCTCCTGCCTCAGCCTCCCGAGTAGCTGGGACTATAGGCGCCCGCCACCTCGCCCGGCTAGTTTTTTGTATTTTTTAGTAGAGACGGGGTTTCACCTTGTTAGCCAGGGTGGTCTAGATCTCCTGACCTCGTGATCCACCCGTCTCGGCCTCCCAAAGTGCTGGGTTACAGGATTAAGCCACCGCGCCCAGCCCACGGTTACTCTTTTTAAATGGATGGGATCAGGGCCGCAATCCCTTCCTGGTGGATCAGGGGCTGGACGCTGGAGGTGCTGACAGTGACCGAGGAGGCCCTAGGCCCCCGCCTGCTGTTGGGCTGCTTCTAGGAGACACTGCTTCCTGGACCACCATGAGAGTGGATTTCTACCTGCTGATGGGAAATAACAAGGTATTTACTGCCTGGTTTATTTGCACATCATTATCAGGGACTTGGTGTCAAAGGAAATGCTCTGTGAATGCATGATTTGTGAGGCGCAGAGGAAGTTCGGGTTTGCAGTGGCGCGTGCTGAGAAGTCAGTTCCAAGAGGAGCGTGTGGAAGTGCTGCTCGGCCTCAGGTCAGGACCTGGAACAAGGGCGTTCCCGGAGCCACTGGACCTGGTGCTCCCCTTTCTCGCTCCTGGAATTCTCCAGACGTGAGATCCGGGGACCTCTTCATGAGCACATCTCTGTGTAATCATCCAATTCTTAGAAGGTTGTCTCTCTTAAATGACTCACTGAGGCCCCCCTGCAGCAACGCACGTGCCTGGGAATTTGATGCCTTGTTGAGGCCCGTGGGTCCTGCTGTCCAGTCCAGGGCTTGCCTGCTGGCCTAGAGTCAGGGAGGCTTGAATGGCCTGGGCTGGTTTCCTTTCCTGTAAGTGGCTTCTCAATTATTACAGATTTGTTTTGAAATGGTTTGGAACTGTCTCCCACTCCTTCCTTGCAAACAGCAGAGATGAATTTGCCTGCAGGGCCCTGGGTAATGGAGAGGCTGATGGTTCTGGACTTAGAGAAGGGCCTTCAGAACACACACACACATGCGGACACACACACACACCCCACACACACATGTTCACACTCAGGCTCAGACACACACAGCTCACCTACACACATACACTCATTCACAGACATACAGTCTCACACACACACATTCACAGAGACACCCATGGACACACCACATGCAAACGCACATACACACACTTGAACCCGTCTTCCGTATTCACACCCACACCCAGACACACACAACTTACGCACATTCACAGACATATCGTCACCCATACACGTTCACACAGACATCCATGGACAGCCCCCTAGCACAGACGTATCACACACATTCATACACACATAGTCTCACATGTACACACATACTTATACACGCAACTGGTTTTTATAATAACTGTAAAGAGAAAAATACAGGAGAACCCTGGCCAAACCTACTTCTTGGCCAACAGTTAAAATGTAGCGTATTCAGTATATAATTTCATTTTGCTTTTAATTTGCTATGGCGGAACGCAGTGATGTAAGACGTACATAAATTTGGATTAAACTCTCATTATTCACTTTGCCAGCTGTGTGGCCAAGCAGTTTGCAAATGGGCAGCCCTTGTCATCGTCTGTGGTTTCCAGTGAGGCGGCTGCAGCTCTGAGGGGCCGCAGAGGGGGCTTCTCGCGCCGGCCTCTGGTCTCCCCACGTCTCACCGTGGCGGTCAGTGGTGGTGCTGGCGAAGCTGTGGCATTTCTTGTGGGGAGCTGGGAGTAGACGGCGGGTTTGGACCATGAGTCATGGTGTGGGATGCTGGGAATAGAGGTGATGTCATTGTGCAGACCCCCTGGGCTGAGCTGAGGAGCCTGGGTGAGGCCCACAGGAGGTGTTCGTGAAGCACAGGTCGCTGCTGCTGCTGCCCCCACTGGTCGCTTCAAACATGTCGAGTTCCACGCAGAGATGGCAGCGCCTACTGTTTTTCTCTCCATTATTTTATTTGTAAAGATGCAATGGCTGGGCCGGGCGTGGTGGCTCACGCCTGTAATCTCAGCATTTTGGAAGGCTGAGGTGGGTGGATCGTTTGAAGTTAGGAGTTTGAAACCAGTCTGGTCAACATGGTGAAACCCTGTCTCTAATAAAAATACAAAAATCAGCCGGGTGTGGTGGGCGTATGTAATCCCAGCTACTTGGGAGACTGAGGCAGGAGAGTTGCTTGAGCCCAGGAGACAAAGGTTGGAGTGAGCAGAGATCATACCACTGCACTTTAGCCTGAGTGAGAGTGAGACTGTCTTAAAAAAAAAAAAAAAGACATAATGGCCGCACCTTTTGGAGAAAGAGCAGGTGGCTGAGCACGTGGACTTGGACCTCGGCTGGCTGGCTTTGAGTCCCAGCCCTGCCATCTCCAGGGTGCAGCCTCGGCCAAGTGAGTCAGCTTCTCTGAGTCCCATTTGTAAAATGGCGGTGACACTACCACCTTCAAAGGTCCCTTGAGCGGGTCAAGCCATGTGTGCAGGGTCTCAGCACTGCATGTGCCCTGGGGCCCTGCCACTCTGGTCTCTGCATCTGAGCCACGCCCTTTGCCTCCTGGAGGCCGCGTGAATGTGGCCTGTGGTGTGTCAGGGACAGCTGGCTGGGGACCGGACCCCCTGGGACCGTGTGCTGGGTGCTGGTGCCCTTGGGAGCAATGGAGCCAGAGCCCACACTTGCCCTCCAGAGTGGGCCTGGCCTCTGCCCCGCCAGCCCTATTCTCCTTTCTTTTTTTTTTTTTTTGAGACGGAGTCTCGCTCTGTCG
>NC_045447.1:4329910-4332046 GCF_002776525.5 Piliocolobus tephrosceles
TTTTTTTTTTTTTTTTTTTTGGTATTTTTTTTTTTTTAGTAGAGACGGTGTTTCATCGTGTTAGCCAGGATGGTCTCGATCTCCTGACCTCGTGATCCGCCCATCTCGGCCTCCCAAAGTGCTGGGATTACAGGCGTGAGCCACCGCGCCCGGCCCGTGGCGGTGCTTTCTTCCTTCCCTGGATGTTTTTCCTACCATGGTCAAGCTATGGTCAGCACTTCCAAGTGAAGGCTGGCCTGGGGCCAGCGGAGGCTGGGGTGCTGGGACGTTCACCACAGTCCGGAGCCTGACACTTCTGCTCTGCCAGTGCCTCCTGGCTTCTCCGGGACAGGTGCTCTGGAAAAACAAAACACAAGCAAAAGCCCAGCTTCTCCCTGCAGCCTGGTCTGCCCAGGTGCTCAGACTCCTGGGGATCTCTTGCTGGGCCGGGGCATTTTGTTCCAGTCCCTGCCATGGACAGAGGGGAGGAAGGGTCCGAGCAGGGAGGGGACTTGCCAAGGCTGCTTGTCTCTGGCCTCCCGGACTCCCAGCTTGTTGACCACAAGGAGCGGGTGTGGAGGGGCGAGGCTGATGTGTCCTTCTCACCACAGAGGTGAAGAGCGAATGCCCCTTTCATTTATTTGGGGCGTTTACTGAGCGTTTCCCACACGTCCAGATTCATTTTTTGTTGTTCATGAGCTCTGCCCAGTAGGGACACCCTGGCCATTCCAAATGAGCTTGGCGGCCTCTAGCAACCTCAGACCACGAAGAGGTGGCTGTGCGCCCACCCCCTGTTCCTCCCAACCGTGGCCTGCCCAGGAGCAGGATTGCAGCTGTTTCTCCCCAGAACACAAGGCTCTGCAGTCAGAACTGACTGTTGTCTGGGATGGGTGGGGCTGGTCAGGGGTAGCTGAGGGGTGTGGGGCTGGGGACTCCAGGGCTACCAGGGGCAGACCTAACTCTCTTACTCCTTGTTGATCGATTCCTAGTTATAGTCACAGCATTCAGGGCTGAAAGGAGCCTGACGGACTGGCTGGCGCGTTCGTCAGGGTCCTCCAGAGACCAGAGAGAAGCAGCTGGGTAGAGGCAGACAAGAGGGACCGACTGGGAGCATCGGCTCTTGGGACTGTGGAGGCCCAGGGGCCCCCAGCAGGCTTTCTGTGAGCTGGAGACCCAGGAATGGGGGTGACAGGGCTTGGCCCCAGTCCCAAAGCCTCAGAACCGAGGAAGCAATGGTGTGATCTTCAGTCTAAGGTCAAAGGCCTGAGAACCTGTGGGGCAAGTCTTGGAGACCAAAGCCTGAAGTTCTGATGTCCAGGGGCAGGAGGCAAAGAGTCCCAGCTCTCGGAGAGGGAGAGGGAATCACATTTTCTCTGGCTTTTTGTTCTGTCTGAGCCCCTAGCCGCTTGGATGGTGCCGCCCACAGGAAGGGCATTTCCTCACTTGCTCACACGCCAGTCTCCTCTGGAAACACCCACACAGCCACACCCAGAAACAGTGCTTCCCTGGTTCTCCAGGTATTCCTTCATCCAGTCAAGCTGACACCTAAAATTCACCATCACAGCTGGCTGGTATCTCTGGTTGGTTTAGGAAGTGCTATTTCCCCTATTAAGGAGGTTTGTGGTGTTTCAGGTCTTGTCTAGGCCCTGGTTTGTTGTCATTCATTTTCTAAACAGCTGCTTCCTGGCTCCCCAAGTCTCTCATGTTGTGGGAGTCATTCCTTGGGAAGACAAAAGCCATTCATTTATTCATTCATTCACTCCTCCATCCATGTATCCATCCATCCATCTATCCATCATCCATCCATCTGTCCATCATCCATCCATCCATCCACCATTCATCTATCCATTCATCTACCCATGCATCCATCCATCCATCCATCCATCCATCCATCATTCATCTATCCATCCATCTACCCATCCATCCATCCATCCACTCACCATCCATCCATCCATCAATCATTCATCCATGATTCATCCATCCATCCATCCACCCACTCACCATCCATCAATCATTCATCTATCCATCCATCTACCCATCCATCCATCTGTCCATCCAGCCATCCATCTACTTGCCATCCATCCATCCATCCATCAATCATTCATCTATCCATCCATCTATGCATCCACCCATCTGTCCATCCATCCATCCATCCAT
>NC_045447.1:4332056-4365496 GCF_002776525.5 Piliocolobus tephrosceles
TCCATCCATCCATCCATCCACCCACTCACCATCCATCCATCAGTCATTCATCTATCCATTGATCTACCCATCTACCCATCTGTCCGTCCATCAGTCATTCATCTGTCCATCCGTCTATGCATCTACCCATCTGTACATCCATTCATCCATCCATCCACCCACTCACCATCCATCCATCCATCCGTCAATCATTCATCCATCCATCTACCCATCTACCCATCCGTGCATCCATCCATCCATCCATCCATCCATCAATCCATCATTCATCCATCCATCCACCCACCCATTCACCTATCCTTCCACCCATCCATCCACCATCCATCCATCCGCCTACCCATTCATCCATTCATCCATCATCCATCCATCCATCCATCCATCCATCCATTCATCCATTCATTCATTCACCCACCCATCTATCATTCTGTTAAGCATATAATTTACCAAGTATTTAGTAAGCGCTGAGTATGCTGGAGATAAAATGAAGAGACTCACATAGTCTTTGCCCTCACAGGGACCCCCAGATTAGCTGCTGAGCAATTAATGGTAGGAGAGAGGAGTAAGAAAGTGAAAACTCTGGCGCTTTGGCCCCGAGGCCTGCTGGCTCTGGCCAGCATTCAGCACTGGACACTGGAGTCTTTCATCTGTGATTTTATCATGGAAAGGATCACTCTGTGTGTTAAAGGGACACTATTGTGAGTGAGATTCTCTCCCTCTCCCAGGGAGGGCCCCATGTGGAGGCGGGGCTGGTTTGGCCAGCATTTTCCCTGCTCATGGCCCTTAGCTGCTGCTTAAGGGCAGTCTCCACTCCCTGGCCCTTGGTTTTTTCTTTTGCCTTCCCTTTGGGACAGGGGCAGAGGGTTTGCTTAACCCAGGAGGAGCGCTGGGAGGCAACCCCCCCTGAGTCAGCCAGGTTCCCTCTGCTCGTGGCCCCTGGCACCTGGGAAGACCTGGGCAGCAGCCAGATGGACCCTTGGAAACCTTCCTGGTTTTGGAGCCCTGGGAAACCCGCCAGGTGGTCCACTGCACCTGCCTTCTGGTGCCTCCTCTCATCCAGGCTCTGTGGAGCCAGGCGGGCCCTGGAGGAGGTGGGCGAGAGCAAAGCTTCCCTTCAGTCAGACCTGGACGCAAGTTGGACTCTGCAGATACTTGGTCTTGTTGAGCCTTTGTTTCTGCAGGGGTCAAATGAAGCTCGAGACTGTCCCCTTGGAGGTGTTGCTGTAAAGGACTCTGAAAAAAATGAACAGCAGGTCCTAGTCATTTTTATTAGCATTTTCTTCCTCTTCACTCACCCCACAAGTTCCAGTAGGAACTAAAGGATCCAGAAAGTTTATTCCGGAAGTGTTTCTCTTCTGGCTGCCTCTCCTGGTATTTTTTTTCAAAAGGTTGCATTAAAGCGATGAGGTTTTGGCTCAAGTAAGTTGTGTCCGGCTTCCTGTGCTGCCCGGGGTGGGCGTGCTCGGGGCCGGGTTATGGCCGAGCATGAAGAGTGAGTCCGCAGCCCTTGCTGATGGGAGCCGTTGGCGCTGCTCCGCGGCCCGTAGATCCTTTCCTGTTTTCCTCTGTGCCCTGTGTCTGGGTGGTTTGTCCAGTTGCCTGGCTGGGGAGGAGTGTGGAGAAGTCCTTGGGCTGCCAACTCTGGCGGGTTCTTTCAGGGATTGGTTTGCCTCAGCTTGGAATCCGGTTGGGCATTTGGAGGGAGGATTCTGGTGAGGCTGCAGGGTTTCTGTGGCTTGCTTCTGAGATTCTGGTCCCTGGACTCTGCAGATCATAATAATTCTGACCATAGGGACCCTGATCTCCTTACTGCGAGCCGGGGCTGATTACAGGCCTGCGGGTGGGCAGGAAGGCACCCTGGCAGCACACTCACTGTTTACCGTGCGCTGTGGCGTTGCCTCTCTTATCCCCACCTAAGCAACTGGTGCACGGTCACATGGCTGTGGGTATCTTGGGTCCTCAGACCCTCGCTGCTCTCCCTCCCTCAGGTGCCTGGTCATGGCATTGTCATTGGGATCCATCCAGCTCCTTCGCGGGGCCATGGGCACGTGGCTTTCTCTGAGCCTGATGTCCTCGCCTGTGACGTGAGGACAGTAGTCCCGCTTCCCCTGTTGATCAGAGGCTCCTGGGCGCCGGGTCACAGGCAGCTCTTTGTGTAGGGCTCCGGAGCAGGGTGAGCAGAGAGTGATGAGGATGCTGTGGCTGTCTCCCTTTGTGGGGACAGTCGCATTGACAGTGTGCACTTGCACCCTAGGTCAGGGGACAAAGGGACGGACTCTTTCAGGAGGTGAGGGCAGGGAAGGCAGGTGGGCAGGAGGGAGGGAGAAGGGAGGGAAGAAAGGAGGGGAGGAGGGAAGAGGGAAGGACGTGCTTCTCCTGAGCAGCACAGGGTGCTCCCTGCCTGCAGGAGGGGTGCTCTGAGGCCCCATGGGCGCAGCTCCTTCTGGTTGTTGGAGGGAAAGCTCTGTCCTGCCTGGGCCCTGTCCCCTGTTTCTCCTCGCTGCTGTAGAGCTGCTGCAGCCTCTCCTGCCGCTGGGCTCTCTGGCTGCCCCCTGCCTGGAGGTTCTCCCCAGAGTTGCTGGTGCCTTCCCACCCTCCTGCAGGCGCTGGCTCAGCTCTGGCCCAGCGGGGCCTGCCCTGACGGCACCTTGTCCTGTGCAGGAACGGGTTTAGGAGTGACGTCTGATGCTGCTTCTCTGGTGTCCCAGCCCAGGCCGCCCAGCCCAGGCCACCCTCCCTGGCCCCAGGAACCCGCGGCGCTGGCTGGGCAGTGCACTTCACTCCAGCTTCACTCGGGGCGGAATGAACCTCCCCAGAGGAAATCGCTAGGCCACCTCTCTCGCTTGAGTTAAAGAGCAGTGCGCACCTTCCAATAAACGGGCTTAATTCTCCTATTTATTATTCATTAAAACATTTTGGGAGGTTCAGAGACTTCTGAAGCAGTTAAAACTGGCTCTCAGCACTGTGTGGAGGCGGCTCCATGGCTGCTTACGGATTCTCAAGTGCCAGCTGGCCACGCCGGACACACACCGCTGGTCACCTGAGTGCCGGCCTCTCCTGCTGTCCCTCCCTCCCTCCTCCATGGACGTAATCACTTGTGGCTGCTGGACCTTTGTGTCCACGAGCACCTGCACCCTGCAGGGACCTTAAGAAGTGAGGAAAGAAACAGGCACAGAGAAGATGCATCTCTGGAGTACAGTGGAGCTGGGGGCATCCTCAGGTCCTGCTGATGGCGGAGGCCCCATTTTTATCTGCTCAGCTGTGCCCTCTTCTCTCCAACTACCAAGGCAATTGTTGCACACAGCGCGGTTGGCTGTATGGAAGGCACACGGAAGACAGCCAGGATGCCGGGAAGCAGAGAGGAGGCCGGGTGGCAGTAAAGAGGCCAAGAGGCAGTGAGGATGCTGGAGGGCAGTGAGAATGCCAGGAGCCACTGTGGATGCCAGGATGCAGGGTGGAGGCCAGGAGGCAGCAAGGAGGCAGGGAGGGTAGTGAAGAGGCCAGGAGGCAGTGAGGATGCCGGGAGGCAGAGAGGAGGCCAGGAGGCAGAGTGGAGGCTGGTGGGGCTGTCTGGGGAGAGGAAGTAAAAGGTCTGACCCTGGAGACCAGCAGTGTTTAGAGGACTCAGTGCAGTGACCACCGGTGTCTGTGCTGACGGCGTCAGTTCAGACCCTGACGTTCAGACCCACGTCATTCCCTTCAGCTGAGAATCTCAGACCACTCTGGGCCTTCTCAGGAGGCTGGGAGGAGGCAGGGAGGGCAGGGCCCTGCTGAATCAGAGCAGTTCCACTTTTATCTGTTTTTTATATGGCATTTTGCTGACATTTTGCTTAAAGAAAGGGTTCTGAAGAGGCTAAAATCATAGTTGGAAACCATCGATCCGTCACAGCTGAGGAAACTTGCCTCCTTTGAGTTGGGCCTGGGGCCACTGGTGGTGGGGACAGGCCACATCACTACATCCAGGATGATGGGAGTCGGCTGTGCACCTGCTGCAGATGAGGGACAGGCAGCAGCCGTCATCCGGGTCCCTCTGGCCCTGGGCTTGTCAGCAGCTGACAGGCCTCTTGGCTTTTGCGTGCAGGCAAAGGGGCCCTTCCTCCTTGCCAGATTAAGACCCCTCCCTCACCACCTCCTTTCCCCTCCTCTTCTGCCTGGGACCCTCTTCCATCAGCCTTGGGTCCCCATGCCCCCATGGAAGCGCCTGGCATGCGCTGCCACTCTCCCCCTGAGCCAGGGCAGGCACCTCGAATCCATCCTGGTACCTCCCACCTGTCAGCATAGCACCCCAGAACCTGGCAGTCACTGGGAGCTGGCATGACGGGGGACTCCAGTTTGTCACCCCAGACTTCTCATCCGCTCCCCGGTTGTTGCCACAACCCCTGGCATTACCCCTTCCCGCCCACAAACACCCACCCACCACTGTCCGGACTTGACCTTGAGGGTTCAGGTTGGAGACTGTTGGTGCTTCTGGGGCCAGGTGAGTGGACCCGGGGAGACACCATTGAGGGCTGGGACAGATTGTGATGCCGAGGATCAGGCCGTCCTCGGGACCCAGTTTGTCCCACAGGTTGCTTCAGGTCTCGCAGCTGTTGTTTCCTCATCTGTAAAAGAGGTCTAAAGATTTGGCTCCCCCACGCCGAGGGCTGCGGGAGGGAGATTCCAGATGGTGCCGCTGTGTGTCTGCTCAACATGGTCTGCTTGGGGCACGTCTCCTATGGAAGCTCTCGGGAGTGGTGCTGTGATTGTACCAGCCGTGTTTGAGCATGTGAGTGATGGCCCTGGCAGTGGGCAGGGGTGCATCTGATGGCCATTCCGGTGGCCTGGAGTACCAGCCTCACCTGGCCAGTGCGTCCTGCCCCACACCTGCCATCCACCTGCCCTGCATCTGGGGCTGGATAAGTGTATCCAGATGCCGTCTCAGCCGTGTCATTGATTTCTCCATTTTATATCTGCATTGATGAATGTGTCCCCCAGGCCCTGTGTGGCCAGGGGAGAATGCAGCAGTAACCTTGGGGTATCGATCCAGCACCCCTTATCTCCACACCCAGGCCCCGAGGCTCCACGTGTTTGTTCATTTCCTCTTCGCATTTGTTCATTAATTTGCCGAGTGCAGAAGACTTTGTGCTCACCCGAGGCCTCTCTGCCAGTTGGTCTGATGACTCTCAGATGCTGATGCTGCGGTGAGTTCATTTGCACTCCCTGCCTTAATGCTGGTGGTGAGATGCGCTGGTCTTTTCAGCAGCATCCACTCCGCACTAATTACTTATTAAAATGCAGTCGCTCCTTGCTGGGGAGGGGAGCCGCCTCGGGCTCCCAGCAGAGCCCAGCGCAGGGGCTGTTGGTAAAGGCCTTCTGAGTTTCTGCTTGAAAACGTTTCCTCTTTTATATGCTAGTTGTTGTCATTTCAGGACATTATTCACCCACCAACTTTCCGGTGAACTTGACAACCAGATATGCTGCATGTGGGCACAGACACACACATGCACGCATGCACACACGGAGTCGGTAAGCCCATCGGATACTGACTCGCTGTTTTATAACTGGTGATGGGAAAGGCTTTTCTCTGCTTCCTTTTCCAGGCGGGAGCCATGCACATCATTACCTTCACACTGGACAAGGGTGGAGGGTGGGTCAGTTTTGGTAGCCAAGTCCCTATAGGTCTGATGAGCTACGTGCCTGGAGATCAGGCTCAGCCCGCTGTGCTTCATGTGAGGTGGCTGAGGTCTTTGCATCACCCTGCTCACAGAGTCCTAGGAGGCTGTGATTTCTAGACCTGCGTTCAAGCTCTGGGAGTGGCCTTGGCCAAGGAGTGGATCCCTTGATCTCCATACCAGTGGTGTGAGGTAGGGATTCTTGCTCCTGTGCCAGGAAATATGGTGCCAGGTTGGGAACTTGTACCTGCTTGAGGGTCATTACTGTTGGCTTCTTATAGAAGGCTGGGAGGGGGGGTGAAGGAATAGAAACCAGAGGGATAAATGCAGAGGGAAGGATTTGGGGGCTGGTTGGAGTGGGGCCGACTCCAGACAGAAAGGCAGAGGTGCAGGGGTGAGTTGGGGTGCTGGGTGTGGGTGTGTGGCCAAGACCTCTGGAACAGTGTTTCAGCGAATGCCAGGCCCCATGGGCCACCCAGCACGTGAATATCCAGTTTTCCCAGCCCCATTTGTTGGAAAGACTGTCCCATGGAATCGAGACAAGAGCCTCTCTGGGCTGAGCCTCTGCTGTGTTCTGTGACTGTGGGTGGCCTCCCATCTCTTCCCTGTGCCTACTACATCAGTAGAGGTAGGAGCCTAATTGAAGACTTGGTTAATCCTGATCGATTGGTAGTGGCTGACTGGAGGGCTCAGTTGAGAAGAGTCCCGAGGCTCAGCCATTGATTAGTGTTGTCTGCCATGGGTGTGGTGTGATGGCCTGGGTACATGTGCCAGGGGTTTCCCACTCCTGGGCTAACTGGTCTCAGGTTTTGTGTCCCCAGAGAGGGGAGAGAGCACAATAGCTGAAGGGTGCTTTCCAGAAGCCTGCCTTGTTCTTGCCACCACTGATAAGGTAGGTCCTGATAAAAGCATGTGTCGGGGGGACTCAGCCTGAGTAAAGCGAGGGCTGGATGCTGGGTGGGCACCTGCAGAGGTGCCACAGGTGTCTGTGACAGGCTGCCTAGTGTCTACAGAGTTACATTGATTTTTCTGAGATGGCTGAGGTTTGGGGAATTGCTATAGTTGTGGCCAGGGCTGGTGCTGGGCCTCCCCATCCCTCTGCAGTGGGGCTGTTGCCAGGAGGTGGCCCTCTCTGCTTCTGTGTTCTCTGCTCAGCTCAGCTGGTGCCAGGACATGCAGCCTCAGATTATTGGAGCCTGGGAAGACGGGGAGCCAGGGGCCACTGCCTACTGTGCAGAGTGACAGGGACCGTGGTGGGCAGAGGCATGTTAGACAGTTGAGCTGGTCAAGGAGGGCTTCCTGGAGGAGGTGCTGGGGTTCGAGATCTGAGCTGCAGTTCACCAGGTGAAGGTGGTGGTGTGGGAGGGCTTAGGGGCAGCATGTGCAAAGGTCCAGAGGCTGGTGGCGGTGGCCTGGCCTGCTCAGGTTTAGAAGGGAGGTCTGCTTGGAGTAGGAGACTGGGAGGGGCAGGAGCTAGGGCAGTGCCAGGGAGCCCTACCAGAGAGATTTGGGGTGCTATCCTGGGGTTTTCAGAAGGGAGACCCACGTTCTACAAAGCTGCAAACTGGGTTGTTAGAATTAGTGATAGTAACTTAGCACCTGCTGGGCTGCCAGGTGCGGCGCCCTGGGGAGTGATGCACACCTGTTATCTCCCTTCCCTCTTAGGACTTGGCTCTGGGAAGAGGGGCCTCTGGGTGGCTGTGGTGGCAGCAGCCCATGCCTGAGGAGGCGCCAGGAGTAGAGGAGGTGTGCTCAGGCCTTACCATTGTTCCTCATTGTACGTGGATGGGTCACTGCTCTCCTCCCTGGGCCTCAGTTTCCCCATCTGGGAATCAATCCATTTGGTTGGACTGGCTGGATGACCTCTTGGGTGGGTCTCTGTGACTTCTCTTTCCTGTGAGTCCCCACCCCGTTGGCTGAGAGCTCGCATTTTCTTTTTTTTTTTTGAGACGGAGTCTCCCTCTGTGGCCCGGGCTGGAGTGCAGTGGCCGGATCTCAGCTCACTGCAAGCTCCGCCTCCCGGGTTCACGCCATTCTCCTGCCTCAGCCTCCCGAGTAGCTGGGACTACAGGCGCCCGCCACCTCGCCCGGCTAGTTTTTCGCCACCTCGCCTGGCTAGTTTTTTTTGTATTTTTTAGTAGAGACGGGGTTTCACCATGTTAGCCAGGATGGTCTCGATCTCCTGACGTCGTGATCCACCCGCCTCGGCCTCCCAAAGTGCTGGGATTACAGGCTTGAGCCACCGCGCCCGGCCGAGAGCTCCGTTTTTCTTAGCTGGTCCTGGTGCAACTGGTGCATACTTCCCTTTTTTTTTTTTTTTTGGTCCATGTCCACAGTTAATTAAGTTTTAATTGGCTAATTGTTCCTCCCAGTGCCCCCAAGACATTAATTGTGTCTGTTGGAGCCTGACAATTTGATGTTTGCAGTAAAAAAGCCGAGTGAGACCAAGAAGGAGAAAAAAAAATAGCAAAGTGTAAATAATTAATTAGAACGAAGTATCATTTCTTGGCACCCTGGAAGACCTTTCTCCAGGAGTACTGGTTTTTTGAAGGTAGGTAGGAGCGGGTGGCCAGCCTGGGACTCAGGCATCAGCCGTGGGGTCAGGCCCTTAGGGTTGGGGAAGGCAGCAGCTCTGGAATGACAAAGCGTGTGGCTGTGAACTTGCTGGGCTTCCCACATCCCCAGCAGCAAGGGCCACGGAGAAGCATGCAGATTCCTTGGCCACTCTGCCCTGGGGACTTCGGGGCTGGAGCCCTGGGTGATCCTTTTGATTCTCAATCTTTAAAAAAAATTATTGTGGCCAGGTGCGGTGGCTCATGCCTGTAATTCCAGCACTTTGGGAAGCCGAGGCAGGTGGATTGCCTGAGCTCAGGGGTTTGAGACCAGACTGAGCAACATGGTGAAACCCTGTCTGTACTAAAAATACAAAAAATTAGCGGAATGTAGTGGCACCCACCTGTAATCCCAGCTACATGGGAGGCTGAGGCAGGAGAATTGCTTGAGCCCGGGAGGCAGAGGTTGCAGTGACCCAAGATTGTGCCACTGCACTCCAGCCAGGGCAACAGAGCGTGACCCTGTCTCCGGGGTGGTGGGGGGAGATAAAATTATTGTGATAAAATAACATCACATAAAAGTTGCCATTTTTAAAGTGTGCAGTTCAGCAGCATCGAACAGACTCGCAGTGTTGTACAACCATGCCCTCTGTCTTGTTCTGGAATTTTTCCCTCAGCCTGAAACAAAATCCCATTTCCTCCTGCCCCATCCACCAGTTCCTGGTAACTACTAATGTATGTTCTGTTTCTGTGGATTTGCCTGTTCTAGACATTTCATGTAAATGGAATCCTACAATATGTGGCCTGTAGCGTCAGCTTCTTGCACTGAGTGTGAAGTTTCAGCTTTCACCTGCTCTGTAGAGCCGCCAGTGGTTCATTGCTTTCTGTGGCTGAGTCATATTTTACTGTTTGGATCGACCACAGCTTGTTCATCTGTGCACCTGTCGGTGGACCCTGGGCTCTTTTCACCTTCAGCTCCTGTGAATATTCATGGTCATTTAGTCCTGAGCCCTGTGGCCCACAGCCCCCATCCCTTCCAGGGCTCAGGAGACCATCACCATGGGGAGCCCAGGAGGTGACATTGCTCCTTGGACCCTGAAGGCTGTTGTTCTTGAGGGAAGAGCTGGTGATGACCGGCCTCCTAGTGGACGTGTTCTTGTCCGAGCTCAGGGGCAGGCCTGCTGCAGTGCGGGAGGCTTACTGTACAGATTGGAGCCGTGGGTAAGGCGAGGCTGGGGGCTGTTGTGATTAGTGCTGTTGTTAACGTAACACAAATAATAAGGGCTGGGCGCGGTGGTGGCTCAAGCCTGTAATCGCGGTGCTTTGGGAGGCCGAGGCCAGTGGATCACTTGAGGCCAGGTGTTCGAGACCAGCCTGGCCGACGTGGCAAAACCCCACCTCTACTAAAAATACAAAAATTAGCTGGGTATGGTGGCACATAACTGTAGTCTACCCCAACTACTCGGGAGGCTAAGGCAGGAGGATGGCTTGAACCCGGGAATTGGAGGTTGCAGCCAGCAGAGACGCACCACTGCGCTTCCAGCCTGGGTGACAGAGCGAGGCTGTCTCAAAAAAATAAAAATAAATAATGCCTTCAAGACCCTGCTTTGAATTTATTATTATTATTATTATTATTATTATTATTATTATACTTTAAGTTTTAGGGTACATGTGCACATCGTGCAGGTTTGATACATAGGTATACATGTGCCATGTTGGTTTGGTGCACCCATTAACTCGTTATTTACATTAGGTATTTCTCCTAATGCTTTCCCTCCCCCAGCCCCCCACCCACCAACAGGTCGAGGTGTGTCATGTTCCCCACCCTGTGTCCAAGTGTTCTCATTGTTCAGTTCCCACCTATGAGTGAGAACATGCGGTGTTTGGTTTTCTGTCTTTGTAATAGTTTGCTGAGAATGATGGTTTCCAGCTTCATCCATGTCCCTGCAAAGGACATGAACTCATCCTTTTTTATGGCTACATAGTATTCCATGGTATATATATGCCATATTTTCTTTCTTTCTTTCTTTTTTTTTTGAGATGGAGTCTTGCTCTGTTGCCCAGGCTGGAGTGCAGTGGTGTGATCTAGGCTTACTGCAAGCTCTGCCTCCTGGGTTTACTTAGTCATTCTCCTGCCTCAGCCTCCCGAGTAGCTGGGACTACAGGCGCCTGCCACCATGCCTGGCTAATTTCTTTTGTATTTTTAGTAGAGACAGGGTTTCACCATGTTAGCCAGGATGGTCTCGGTATCCTGACCTTGTGATCTGCCCGCCTCGGCCTCCCAAAGTGCTGGGATTACAGGTGTGAGCCACCGCACCCTGCTATGTGCCATATTTTCTTAATCCAGTCTATCAGTGATGGACGTTTGGGTTGGTTCCAAGTCCTTGCTATTGTGAATAGTGCCGCAATAATATACATGTGCACGTGCCTTTATAGTAGCATGATTTATAATCCTTTGGGTATATACCCAGTAATGGGATTGCTGGGTCAAATGGTATCTCTAGTTCTAGATCCTTGAGGAATCGCCACACTGTCTTCCACAATGGTTGAACCAAATTACACTCCGACCAACAGTGTAAAAACGTTCCTATTTCTCCACATCCTCTATTGTTTCCTGACTTTTTAATGATCACCACTCTAACTAGTGTGAGATGGTATCTCATTGTCGTTTTGATTTGCATTTCTCTCATGACCAGTGATGATGATTATTTTTTCATGTGTCTATTGGCTGCATTGCTTTGAATTCTTTTGGCTATATACCCAGAAGTGGAATTGGTGGATCATATCACATAGTAGTTCTATGTTTAATTTTTTGAGAAATCTCAGTACTGTTCTGTGCAGTGGCCTCACCATTTTCCATGCCCACCAACTGTGAGTGGGGCTCCCGTTTCTCCACATCCTCACCAACACGTGTCTTTTTGTTTGTTTGGTAATAGCCATCCTACTGTCTAGGTCTGAAGCTCATTGTGGTTTTGCTTTGTATACCCTAATGATTAGTGATGTTGAGCATCTTTTCATGTGCTTGTTGACCAGGTTTACATCATCTTTGGAGAAATATCTATTCAAGTCTTTTGTCCATTTTAAAATCACATTTTGTTGTTGTTGTAGGAGTTCTTTACATATTGTGGATATTAACCCCTTATGAGAGACATGGTTTGCAAATATTTGCTTGTCTTCAGTAGATTGCCTTTCACCCTCCGGATGAGTTCTTTTGCTGGGCAGAAGTTTTAAAGTCTGATATAGTCTCATTTGTCTGTTTTCACTTTTGTGGCCTGGGCTTTGGGGTTATATCAATAAATCATTGCCAGATCCAATGTCATGAAATTTTTCCCCTATGTTTTTGTCTAAGAGTTTTATTGTTTTAGCTCTTATGTTTAGGTCTTTGATCCATTTTGCCTTAATTTAATTTTTGTATATGGTGTAAGGTAGGGATCCACCTGCGTTCTTTTACATATAGGTATCCAGTTTTCCCAGCTCCGTGTGTTGGAATGATGATTCTTTCCCATTGAATGGCCTTGAAATCCTTGTTAGAAGTCACTCAGCCGTGTACCTGAGGACAGATGTTTGGTTCGTAATACAGAACCTGTGGGTTGGCAGCCAGAAGCCATCACCTGATGGGCAGGAATGTAAATGCTCACAAATGACCAGTTCAGCTGCTCACCATGAAGGGGCTGCCCTGCCAAGCCCAGTTCTTCTCTGCCCTGTGTCCCTACATTTAAATTCCCCCACCCCGGCATTGTTACTGCCAGGCTGCTTGGTCCACTGGGCACATCTGCTTCCCTGTGGGTGTCAAGCCCCTTCCTGGCTGTGTGAAGTCCAGGCAGTTAGACACTCTGGGGTCACAGCTGTGACAGAGCCAGAGGGAGGACTTCTGCAGGGCGGGGTTCCTTCTTCTAGCCCAGCCAGGCATAGCAGGTGGGTGCTGCCCCACCGCCTCCCAAGACTAGGCTGGAGAAGCTTCCCACTGCCACCGGGCAAACAAAGCAGAGGGAGCCGGGTCCCCCCTGCAGCACAGGGCTTGGGGTCCAGCAGTTGGGGCCCATTCCATGCCTGCATGCGGGCGTCTGCACCAGCCAAGCACACCTGTGTGCCATTAGCTGGCCCGCTCGCCCTGCCAGGGCTGGGAAGCAGGCAGGCTGACTACTGCCTGCCAACAGGATTAGAACCACCCTCGCTTCCAGTCCCATCACGATGAGAACCACACTCGCATCCAGCCCGATTAGAACCACCGTGATGGTTCATTTCCATGACGGATGGGGCTCTGCTGAAACTCAAGTTCATCTGCAGTTGATTTCTTGTTCTTGCTCAGGCCAGGGGTCCTGGTGCGTGGCCGAGCCCCTCAGCGCCACAGAGGCTGCTGAGAGCGTTTGGTCAGGGGAGCAGGGCCTGGGCCATATATGGGCTTGTTGTAGGAGTTCTTTACATATTGTGGATATTAACCCCTTATAAGAGACATGATTTAATCAAAGACTATTTATGAGCTATATCCGCAGTTAGAGTTTCTTCCCTCAGCCTGCAGGGAGAGGCACAGGGAGAGGCTGCAGGGAGAGGCACTGGGAAGCTGGGTTTCTTCAAGTGAGACACAACTTTCTTTCCTTTTTTATTATTGTTTTTTAAAAAAATAGAGATGGGGTCTTGCTATGTTGCCCAGGCTGGTCTCCTGACCCCAATTGGTCCTTCCATCTCATCTCTGCCTCCCAAAGTGCTGAGACGACAGATGGGAGCCACCATACCTGGCCTAGACACAACTTTCCCTTTGGACGTTCAGTGATCTGAAGAAGAAGCCATTCATTCACTCATGTGTTCATTCGTTCATTCATTCATTCAGCAAACATGGTGCTCCTGCCATGGCCACGTGCAGGGGTGGAGTGGTAAGGGAGCGGAGCCCACAGCCCTGCACGCACAGCCGTCTTCTGGTGGGAACTCTCAGGTGTCTGAGACAGCAGGCGGAGGGAAGTGGGCTGACTCTGCATCCCCCGCCATCTCCCCTCCAAGGACCCCTCTGAATAGCCTCCCTTCCCCTCTCAGGGCTGCACAGCTTCGGAGATTATGCATATTAAACCAACGACATTTATTAAGTAATTGGGTTTCTCATTTTTTAATTAATCAAAGACTAATTATGAGCTATATCCCCAATTAGAGTTTCTGATCCCGCACGACGGCAGGGTCCCCCACGGAGGGCACTCAGGGCCAGCCGGGAAGAGGGTGGGCAGATAGGTATGAGTTAGACTTTTGGGGATGTTCAGGGTGCTTGGAGACTCCTGGAACATGACCTTCAGGGACCTCGGTTGGGGCCCCTTTCACTAGTGGAGGTGCGGCCCTGTGTCGTCAGGCAGCCACAGCGGTAGGTGGCCGGTATGTTGTCCGGTGTTGGCCTGCTATGGGGAGACAGTGGAGGGAATGCCGATGGTGACAGGCAGCGCCCCCTGCCTTGAGCCGAGCGGCTGAGCCAAGGCTCCTCTGTGTAATGGGGCCTAGGGCCGGTAGGACCTGGTCCTCGACGGGTCTCGGAGGGTGGGATACCTGGGGAGGCGGCACCTCCCCTGCTGGTATCAGTGACGCTTCCCCATGTGGCCTCATGGACCTCAGTGCTCAGGCCTCCCAGGCCAGCTGCGCAGGTGGAGGGGGCACTGGACACATCTACCCAGTGACCATGGGCTTTTGATGAGTGACCTAGTGGCGTGGTCTGGGCCCGCCCAGCACCGCCTCCTCTGTGAAGCCACCCTGGATTGCCCCAGCCTGCAGGGAGAGGCATAGGTGCTCACATGGCTGGCGAAAAGATCTCTCAGCCATCCTGCAGCCTGAGCCCCTGCTGTGCAGTGGGGACACTGAGGCCTGGTGAGGGCCAAGGCTGCTTCATGGCCCTCTGTAGACTGGAGGCAGAGCCCAGGCTCTCTCTTTCCTGGCCTCTGGCCTCCATCTAGGCCTTTCTGGGGCCGACTAGAAGGAGGCTCTTGGCTCTGCCTCTGATGGCAGATCCCTTTACGTGCTGAGCTGCCGGCTGCACGTGCAGGAGTGAGTGAGGCCTGGTTCTTGGTGTGTAGTAGGAGGGAGTACCTGTCAGTTCCCCGTGCAGCTGGAGGATGCGGTCGACACTGGGACCCTTGCCTGGGCCTGTCTGGCCTCCTGGCACACGGCTCAGCACAAAGAACAGGTGCTGACTGACGCCTGGGGCCCGGCAGAGCAGGACTGGGCAACGTGGAAAGCAGCCTTGGGCCTGCCACTGTACGTGCAGCAGAACTGCCTCTGGGCTTTGTGGGGGACATGCGGTGGGGCGGTGGGTGAGGCAGGGGTGGCGGGGGCGGCGGAGGCAGCCAGGGGGTTGGGGACCTTCCATCTTCCATGTCTCTGCCCCACAGATGCCAAGAATGTGCTGTTTGTGCTGCTCCTCTGAGACTGGCCACGTCCATGGGGCCCCACGCTCTGTGCTGTTTCCGGCTTGTGTTTGTCTCTGATCTGAGACTGAAATATCTGAGCTGGTGGCAAAAGTGACTGAGCATCTTTTCTCTCTCCCAAGATGGGAGGAATGTTCAGGAAAAACCTGGTGTCCTGGCAGCTTCCCTTACTGAGTGGGCAGCCCTTGACCTGTGGCTTAGAACGGCCTGGAAATTGCCAGCCGACCTGGCCCTAGGCTGAGACAGCAAGGCCCTAGGCTGAGAGCCGGGACACCTGGGCTCCTGGAACCTCCTCACCCAGGGCTGTGCCTCCGGGCAGGTCCAATGAGGAGGCCCCACCCAGTGAAGCAGACTGTGGCCTGCAGCTCCTAGGATCTCGTTTCAAAGCCCGGTGGGGCTCTAAGAGTCTCCAGCCTTTCTGAGCCTCTGTTTTCCCGTAAGTGCCAACTTAGCAGAATTGCTGTGAAGCTCAGGTGCCAGCTCCAGAGAAGGTTCCAGGACAGCAGGCAGTTGTGATTTTACCTTTCAGTGGTCAGTGGGGAGTGTCAGAGATGCCAGGGCATGGCAGTGAGGGCGGTGCGTGGAGAGGCTGTGGGCAGAGCTAGGCCTGATGGAGAGGGCGGAGCTAGGTCAGTGAAGATAGTGTGAGGATGGGAGGTGGGGAAGTCTTTAAAAAAATGGCCGGTGGCCAGGGGTGGTAGTTCACGCCTATAGTCCCAGCACTTTGGGAGACCGAGGTGAGCGGATCATGAGGTCAGGAGTTCAAGATCAGCCTGGCCAACGTGGTGAAACACCATCTCTACTAAAAATACAAAATTAGCCTGGTGTGGTGGCACACACCTATAATCCCAGCTACTTGGGAGGCTAAGGTTGGAGAATCCCTTGAACCCAGGAGGCAGAGGTTGCAGTGAGCTGAGATCACGCCATTGCACTTCAGCCTGGCAACAGAGCAAGACTCTGTCTCAAAACAAACAAACAAACAAACAAACAAACAAACAAACAAAACCACGGCGGCTGCTCCTTGGGAACCTTAGGATCTCAGGGGTTGAGAACGGGACTTTGGACTCAGACGGGCCAGGATTTGAGGTCTGCCTGTGTGTTTATTAAAGACGCGACGTCGGGCATGCTGCAGGACTCTGTGAGCCTCGGTTTTCTTACCCATGAAGTGGACATAACAGTATCAGCCACGTGGAGTTGTGAGGCAGGAACGAATGAGCTGTTGTAAAGGACTTGGCACTGTCCTGGCACTGGTGGGGGCTCAGAGATTCCAAGCTGACTCTTACAATGGGTGCCACCGAGAAGGAGCTGCCGCCTTTCCAGCACCTCTGGCCTGGGTATCTGAGTGTTTCCTGGTGGTGGTGATAGCCAGGGCTAGCAGCTGGGCCCGGGTCCGGACCAGAAGATAGAAGTGCGGGAAGTGCAGACACAAGGCTCAGAGCCAACGCCGCCTTCCTCCTCTCTGGTTTGCTTTTCTGCCGCAGCTGAGACTGCGCTCCTTTGTTTAAAAATAGTTTCTAGCTGAGCTGGAGGCACCCCGTCCTCTTTAGCATTTCCCATGGTTTCCCTATTAATGTCGCTGGAGGAAACCACCCCGAGATACCTTTCAAGTAGAAAAGGAGAGCTGTCTTCATACTGTGGGCATATCATTAGGAAAAGCAAATTAAATCATGTTTAATGGTGTTAGAGTCTCAATCACTTTGGAGAATGGAGTTGGTGAAGCAGGGAAATGAGAAATTGCTGACGTCCTTTGGAAGGAGGTCAGTGAAGGATAATCTGGGAGTTGTGCTCGTGGAAGTAGCGATGGGCCGGGGCTAGGGGGCTGGGGGTTCAGCCAGGAGGGTGGGGCTGGCTGGACCGGGGCTGGGGACCAGGGTCTCCAGGAGGCTATGTCAATTCTCTCTCCCATTGTCCCGGTCTCTGTCTGGAGGGTGTGGGTCCAGCCAGCTTTTTCTATCCCCAGGGTTCTCTCTCTGGGATTTGTTCTGTCCTGTCCTTGGGGGTCCAGCATAGGTCAGTGTCAGATGGAACCAGCTTAGTCCTTCAACTGGATGCTCAGCCTGGGTCAGTTGCTTTCCTCCCTAAGCCTCGGTTTCCCCGTCAATAAAGGGGAAGATGGCACTCGCTCAGGCAGGCTGGGGCAGGGATTGAGGCCCAAAGGGGGTAGGCAGAGTCCCAGCTGTGTGGCCTGTGTGGGATGGGCAGGGCTCCTCTGTACTGTGTTGACATTTTCAGTGGCATAAGTATTCCCTTTGGAGGTTATGTGTCTTTACTAGAAATGATAAACAAATAAAGCCCTTCTAGCAAAAAAAAAAAAAAAAAAAAAGAGTTTTCTGTTTTTCTCACAGTGGGTTTTCAGCTCTCTGTTAAGTCATAAAAAATAGTCAGCTTGACATTCTACCATTAGAGAATCATTCCTTTGACTTAAGAGTTTGTCCCTTGGCCGGGCGCGGTGGCTCAAGCCTGTAATCCCAGCACTTTGGGAGGCGGAGACGGGTGGATCACGAGGTCAGGAGATCGAGACCATCCTGGCTAACACGGTGAAACCCCGTCTCTACTAAAAAATACAAAAAACTAGCTGGGCGAGGTGGCGGGCGCCTGTAGTCCCAGCTACCCGGGAGGCTGAGGCAGGAGAATGGCGTGAGCCCGGGAGGCGGAGCTTGCAGTGAGCTGAGATGAGTTCGTCCCTGTTGGCGTAGGCAATCCAAATCCTTTAGGCTCCACCATTGCCTTTGGAGTGCTGAGTTTGTCACCTCCTCTCCTGAAAATGGGTTCCGATCAGGAACAGATAAAGAACTTGGCCCCTGGAAGAGGAGGGCGGGGATAGGGCCCCTCAGGGTAGGGAGATGATTTAGTGAGCTCTAGGACTGGGCCGTCCATAGGCCCCTGGGTGAGGAGTGGGTCTGGGGTCTCCTGGGTGGGCTTTTGCATAACCCCACTGGCTAGGAGCAGAGAGGCAAAGAGATTTGCAGTAGACAAAGAGGAAAGGCCGGGTGGGATGTACAGGGGACAGGACCCTGTGAGACTGGCAACCTCATCCTTATTAGTCCATGCTGAGTGTTTACAAAGCTCTGGGCTTCTTTGTGTGTGTGTCTCATTTAATCCTCACGTTTGATGGACGAGGGCACTGAGGCTTAGAGAGGGTTGGGTGACTGACTCCGGGTCACACAGCCAATGGCAGAGCTAGGACATTCTCCTCAGCTCTGCCACGCCAGCATCTTCCTTCCCACCCCTTGACCTAAATGGTCCTAACGGTCCTAACGTCTGCATTCAGAAGGTACTTAATGCTTTTAGCATGGCTGGAGGCATCGGGGTGTGCTTTACAGGGGAACCCACGAAGTTGTGCTGGTCCTGGAGGCCCAGCGGTGAGCCTCGAGCCAATGCTTTCTTCCAGCGCAGCTTCTGGAATCAACACCCAGGCACTCCCAGCTCTTCTCTCTCCCTTTCTCTGTTCACCCCCTCCTTTCCCCTGCTCTATCCATATCACCCACTCACCCAGCCCCACATCCTCAAAGTGCCTGGCTCTCCAGCAAGAGTCCCAGCACTTCCCAGGGTGGCAGAGAGCCAGGCTCTGGGACGGTGACGTGGACACTTTTGTTAGTCCTGGGCCTGTGTGCCCGGGCCCTTGTTAGTGCCCACCACCTTCCCTTTCTACAAAGAGGGCTTTATCCCGCGGAGAGAAACTTTCCAAATGAATCACTGTCAGTTAGCATTCAGCGCAAGTCACAGGCTCGGCTGGCAATTCATCTTGCGCCTTTCTTCCTTCTTATCGAGCGGGACCAAGCCCAGCTCGGTGTCGCCTGTCCGCCTCCTCCATAGAGCCTTGGATAACCCCACTGGCTAGGAGCAGAGAGGCAGTGTTTGAGCAAAGCCCCTCCTTCCCTCCATTCTCCCTGGGGGAGGAGCCATGGCCTATGTCCGTTTCCTGCAGGCTTCCTTCGGAAGGGAAGGTGCATGTGTGTACGTGTGTATCTTGTGTGCATGTGCGTTGTGTGTGAGTGTGCGTGGGTGCCTCATGTGTGCATTCCGTGCGTGTGTGCACATGTATATCATGTGTGCATCATGCAAGTGTGTACATGTGCATGTGTGTGTGCGTGTGTGTCGTGTGTACATGTACATCGTGTGTGTGCACGTGTGCATTATGTGTGCAGTGTGTATCTGGTATGCATATGCATTGTGTGTGTATGGGTGCATTGTGTGCATTTCGTGCATGTGTGTACATGTATATCATTTGAGCATTGTGAGTGTGTATGTGTGCATGTGTGTGCACGTGTGCATCGTGTGAGTGTGCATGTGTGCCTGTGTGCGTTCCGTGCATGTGTGCACATGTATATCATCATGTGTGCATCATTGCGAGTGTGTACGTGTGCATGCGCATGTGTGCATCGTGTGTACATGTACATCGTGTGCATGTGCATGTGTGCATTATGTGTGCATTGTGTGGGAGTGTGTGTGTGTGTGCCTTGTCTATGAGATTGGCATCAGTTTTTCTAGGGGGTAGTGTCAGCTCCCACAAGCATACAGCCGGCCCCGAGGCTCACTGACCCGGGCACGGTGCCGCAGGCCTGGCATCTGAGCATCTCCGTGGGGTTGGATCTTCTCAGCCGTGGCCCTGCTGTTTGCCCTGACTTTGCTGCCTCCCTGTAGGTCTTCAGAAAACTGGCAGGTTCCGTGATGAGTGTCGATTGTGCACCTACTGTGTGGGCGTCTGATCCCCTGCCTCACATGATCCACGTGTGCAGGCTCCACCTTCGGTTTTTTACCAGAGCAGATGGAGCAAAGGATCGGTCATTTCTGCACTTTTTGGAGAAACTGCCCATGAAGATTCTGATTGGTGTCCCTGGCAGAGAAGCATCTGGATTGGGGCACCAGCAAAGTGCACACCACCGCGACAAGGGCTTTGGTTTCTTCTTCTTGCTGGTGAAGTGAGGTCCCTTCTGTGCTGACTGCCACGTGGCTGGTGCCTGCGATCGTTCCCACCTTCCTCTTACCTTTTGCGTCTCCTGCTCTGTGTGGTGGCAATGCGTGTTTTTATTGTCCTTCAGCGCCAGCTGTGAGCCGTTGTTTGAGAGCGCAGGGGGCGTTCCAGCCCAGAGTCACCAAAACACTGGGCTCTGGGACATTGTCTCACCAGAGGTGGGTGTTGGGGGCACCCCTCGCAGAGTGCCAGCTCCCTGGAGAGGAAGAGGGGCAAAGGGCTCCACCCAAAGGTGACGTTTGTCTTGGAAGTGAGGTGAAGTTTGCATGGTCTGCGAATAGCCCTGAGTGTGCGGGGTCAGGCTGGGCCTTCAGAGGAGACAATGCCTGCCTCCCAAACCCGGTTCCAAATGGCATCCCGTGGACTGTTATGGCTGAAGTTGGACTTTCCTCCTTAAAGTCACCAGGATCAGGAGCCCCGATTCTGATGAATGGAAGCTGTGTCTGGAACGAGTGGTCACTGGCTCACAGGACGACTGTGATTTTAGAGGGGCCCAAACTAGTACTTACTAGCTTAATGCAGAAATAAAAGAACACAACTATCCCCCCTAATAGTCAACCACCGGTGACTGCAGCCCCTGAGCACGGCTGCCTGGCAGCTTGGGAGCGCCTCGGGACTGCTGTGCACGCGTGGAGAACAGCATCACACATGTAATTTGTGTTCCGCGATTGAAATGGGTAGAGAAGCAACGCATTAAGGTGCAGGAGCCTCTCCCCGTGTGCCCCCACCCCCAGAATTTGACTGCAGCTCCCATGCTCGGATCCAGCACCAGTGACATATGGGTGTTGATATATCCTGACATGCTGGGGTACAAATGGAAAAGCGTCACTCCTGTCTTAGTTCCATCATGTAGGCACACCGTCCTCTGGAAGCCTCTGGCTCATTTGCGTGGCAGGACTGCGGGGATTTGGACACAGCCTCGTGTTCAGCCTGGGCCTCGTGTTCCCAGGCCCGGAAGCCCTTCCCACCTTCTTGGACGGTCCTTCTGTGACAGTGTCCTGGTGCCGTAGGTTTCTGGTTTCTGGTGTGTCTGTTTTGTACTAAAACACTCCTGGTTGCCAGCCCTTCTCCCACGTGTGCTGGAGGCCGGGACTGTAGCCGTAGCTTACCCAAGTTGACCAGCGGGAGCTAGTGGCTGTCCTGAGCTCGGCTGACACCCCATCTTTGAAAATCAGGTGTCTTTGGAGGGCAGAGAGGGGATCAGGAAGGAAAGCTAATGGATGCCAGGCCTAATACTTACGTGATGGGTTGATCTGTGCAGCAAACCACCGTGGCACATGTTTACCTATGGAACCAACCTGCACATCCTGCACATGTGCCCCGGAACTTAAAATAAAAGTTGGAAATAAAAAAAAGAAAATCTGACTTACTTTCTTGGCCTGGGCAGTCCTGACCTCTGGAGCTCTGGGCCACCTGAGAGTGGGTTTGGAGGACGTTCGGTGTGTGGTTGGTAACGGGCACCCCTGAGGCTCTTGCTAGAGGCTTGTGCTGACGAGCAGCCCTCTCTGCCCAGGCGGACCTTGTTTAATGCACTCACTTTTGGACATGGCGTCTTTAGTGTGTGCGTGATGCAGAGGTCAGGAGGTTGATGGGGGAGCAGGAAAGACAAGTTACCCGATGCTCAGCTAAAGTGCCTGCCACCCTGGCTTAGGCCTCAGGACCGACGCTGGCCATACAGTCGGGGGTCACCAGTGGGCACTGGAAAACATTTTGGGGCCCGTGAATATGTTCACCGTCTTGACCGTGTTGACAGTGTCACGGGTGCGTACATACGTAAAAATAAGGACATGACACGCTCTGGAGCATGTGCAGCTTATCCCTGTGGATCTTTCCTCCATAGAGCTGGTAAATTCAATACAGTTGAACCTCAAGGTCTTAGTGTCACCAGCCATATTTCACGTGTGCAGGCTGCGTGTGGCTGGCGGCCCAGGCGTCCGCAGCACAGACGCGGCGTTTCTCTCTTCACGGAAAGTTCTCCCGGGCGGCACGCTCCAGGGCGAAGGGCCGGGGAATGGGTGTTCCCGGTGGGACCGGCTTAGCGAGTGAGGCAGGCTCTTTCCTTTTTAGTTTTTATTAAAAATGTGCTTCCGGTCCCCAGCGCATGCGTGAATACATTCCTTTCAGTAAGCATGAAACGGTAGAGATCAGACCTGTGCTCCCGAGAAGTGGCGCACCCGGCCCTGCTTCCCGCAGCCCGTGTAGCCTCTCCAGGAGCTGGGGTGCTCAGGAGACGACGGCACTCCCAGGTGTAGCTTCGTCTCTGGCTCCCTCCCATCACTGCCATGACCCATAGACAGTGTGTTGGGATGTGCTTGCCCTCTGCAGGACTGGGTTACACTCCTGTGCCTGCCTCTGCACGGGTGCAGACAGCTGTGGCTGCACTTCTGTCCCCAATTTTCTTTTTCTTTCTTTTTTTTTTTTTTGAGTTGGAGTCTTGTACTGTCGCCCAGGCTGGAGTGCAGTGGTGCAATCTCGGCTCACTGCAGGCTCCACCTCTCGAGTTCACACCATTCTCCTGCCTCAGCCTCCTGAGTAGCTGGGACTACAGGCGCCCTCCACCACGCCTGGCTAATTTTTTTTTTTTGAGACAGAGTCTCGCTCTGCCGCCCAGGCTGGAGTGCAGTGGCTGGATCTCAGCTCACTGTAAGCTCTGCCTCCTGGGTTTACGCCATTCTCCTGCCTCAGCCTCCCGAGTAGCTGGGACTACAGGCGCCTGCCACGGCGCCCGGCTAGTTTTTTGTATTTTTTAGTAGAGACGGGGTTTCACCGTGTTAGCCAGGATGGTCTCGATCTCCTGACCTCGTGATCCACCCGTCTCGGCCTCCCAAAGTGCTGGGATTACAGGCTTGAGCCACCGCGCCCGGCCTAATTTTTTGTATTATTATTTTTTTTCAGCAGAGACAGGGTTTCACCATGTCGGCCAGGATGATCTCGATCTCCTGACCTCGTGATGCGCCTACCTCAGCCTCCCAAAGTGCTGGGATTACAGGCATGAACCACCGCGCCCGGCCTTCTGTCCCTGATTTTCTAGCTGTGTGACTCTGGGGAGGTGACTCCCTGAACCTTGGCCCCTCCTCTGTCAAGTGGGCTCAGTGCTGGTTACGTGAGAGAGCCCACCGCATGGTGCCCCCTTGAGTCTGGCGTCTCCACCCGGAAGGTCTGAACTCGCAGCCTGCGCCAGTTAGAGTAGGCTTGACTGCTTCTAACAAAAACCCCAGTACATCAGGAGCCAAAACTCACAAGGGTTTGTTCTCTCTTAGAGGGTTGTAGTTAGGCAGTGTAGGGTAGGGGTGACGGTGCCATAGTCAGTCTCAGGGACCCAGGAGCACACAGCTTCTTGTTCTGCCTCTTCAGCACCAGCTTCCATCCTCGGGGTCATGGTTCACAATGGCTGCAAGAGCTCCAGCCATCCCTTCCTTTTTTTTTTTTTTTTTTTTGAGACGGAGTCTTGCTCTGTCGCCCGGGCTGGAGTGCAGTGGCCGGATCTCAGCTCACTGCAAGCTCCGCCTCCCGGGTTTACGCCATTCTCCTGCCTCAGCCTCCCGAGTAGCTGGGACTACAGGCGTCCGCCACCTCGCCCGGCTAGTTTTTGTATTTTTAGTAGAGACGAGGTTTCACCGTGTTAGCCAGGATGGTCTCGATCTCCTGACCTCGTGATCCGCCCGTCTCGGCCTCCCAAAGTGCTGGGATTACAGGCTTGAGCCACCGTGCCCGGCCATCACTTCTTCATTCTAAGCAATAGAGAGGGCTGGGGTGGGGGAAGCTGATCCATTGAAGCCGACTTTTCAGAAGCTCCAGTCACGGTGTTAATTCCTCTTTACTGGCCAGATTCTAGTCACATGGCCTCATGTAGCTCGTGTGGCTCGTGGGGGGCTGTCTGATGGAGTGCCAGCATAGCTGGTAAGGACGCAGGGGAGGATGGAGGATGGGAGGCCAGCAGCCCTGTCCTTGCCCTGTGAGCAGCTGAGTGAAGGAGGGAGAGAGTAAGTGGCAGGCTCATCCCTCTTGGCACACACAAAGAATCTGAAGTTAATACATGTGTTTTGGGATGTAAGAGGGCATGTTAATCAATGGAAATATTAATACAATCCTCAGGCACAGTTTCCAAATAGAGGAGAGAAGACAAGGCAGAGTGTTTCCTCCGGTCTCACACGCTGTGTGTCTGTCATCTGCAAGGCTGTCTCCCCCTCTTTGCCCAGTCGGACTATCTGGTCTACAAGCTCTGGCTTCATGTTGTAAGCGACCAGGAGGAAGAGATAGCCGCTGGCTGGGCTTGTGGATGGCACAGCCTTCCACCCTCGCAAACCTGCAGTGAGCCTGGATTTGTGCTAGGCACTGTTCTGAGCACTCTGTGTGGCTCATTGAGGTGGGGGCCCCATAGCTGGATGCTGTTTAGGTCCAGGGTTTGTTTGCTACAGCAGTTGAGCTGCCCTGACCCATTTTGCAGATGGAGAAACAGAGGCAGAGAGAGATTGTTAGTTGCTCCCATAGTTAGCAGTGTGAGAACTGAGTCTTGAACCTGCTGCTGAGCTCCAGGACTCAAACTCAGCTCTGGGAGTGGCTTCCAGACCAGGGACTTGGGGGAGGCAGCTCACATCTTCACCCCATTCCGAGGAGGCAATGAGACCAAAACACCCAACCCAACCTCCTGGTGTCCAGATTTGTCTCCACCGGGAGACAGTTTCTCGGAATGAGTCAATAACCATCTTCATCAAATGCTTCCTCTGCCTGGCTGGGCTGGGCAAATCCATCCTTCCTTGCGATTGCTGGGGGTGCCTGGAGCTGGGTCCCTGCTTTGCAGTTTTGTAACTTAATTTCTTTCAGAGTTGGATGTTCTTACCAGATCACGTTCCTTCCCAATCATTCCTCCTGGGTCCCTGCCCATTTTCGTGGAAGGTGTGAGTTTTGTGTGGAGATTCTGGGAGCGCAGCTGCCTGCATGCCCGCTGGGCCCACGATGGCCTTGCCCTCACCAGATTGCGGGTGCCTGGGTCCCCGCACGTTGTTTTCAGAACTGCAGGGGCTGCAAAACCAAACCAGGCAAGCGGTTGAAAGTCCGCTCCCGAGGGGGCCTGCTCCTGGCGCCCGGTTTGTAGCTGCGTCTGTCTCAGAGAGGTGCAGCGCTGGCAAGGGCGTGGGGTTGCCCTCCCAGCAGTTGCCTTAGTGGGGACACACATCCACCGCAGCCTGCTGCCTTCACCTCCCGAAGTCTTCCTGGGCCATTAGGTTCACAGATTCCAGACTTCCAAGGAAGCTCTGGGCTTGGTGCAGGGTGCCCTTGTGTACCAGGTGGTGCTGTGGGGGCCTAGGATGGGCTGGGGGTGGACACCAGGGTTGGGGTGGTCACTGCAGTTGGGGGGCGGGTCCTTGTCTGGCTTGGGGGCATCAGGAAAGGGTCTGAGAGGTGAGGGAAGATTTCCAGGAAAGAGGGTGTGAGGTTGAGTGACTGAGGGCCCCCACTGGGGAAGGACGGGGTGCCCACCGGCCTTGCATGGGGAGTGTCAGCTTTGGGTGTGGCGATGCTGGGGGACAAAGTCTCAGTTTTTAGGGTGGCATTTTCCCTCTGTCTTCCTGCTGTGGGTCCAGGCTCACCCCCTCTCCGCCCATCTCCTGGCCCCTTGAGGCTTATGCTTTAAGAGGCCACAAGGACATCTGGTGCTAGTTCAGAGGGGAGGGCTGCCCCTCACTTTAGCATCCACCCACTTCCACTCTTTGGGGGGCCAGTGAAGGAAGGGGGCGTGGGGGGGGGGGGGCCCCCCCCCCCCCCCCCCCCCTCTCGGGGGAGAGCAGAGAAGGAGGGGGGGCGGGGGGGGGGGGGCGCCCCTGGCCCTCCCCACTGTGCCGTCTGTGCCACTGCAGTTGGGACTGCCAGTGACTGGCATTTTCTTTGTTACTTTCAGCCCGGTTGTTTCAAAACTCATTAGGCTTGGCATTTATTTATAAAGGCTGGCATGGCCCGAGCCGAGCGGAGAGCAGGAATTGATTTACGAGGATGGCGGTGGATCTAGGAAATGTCAGCCTTCCCTCCAGAGTCTATAAATCAGTTTGGATTCTGGCGAGGCCTTCTCCCATCCCCTAAGTCAGCTGCCAGGGGTCTCCCCAACTTTGTGGAGCTTAAAGTTAGTCAGCCGAGGAGCTAGTCTCTTGGGTTTGCTGAGCCAGCTGGGTTAAAGAGCCTTCTCCCCATCCTGTCTCCAGACCACCAAAGTCAGCTGGGGCGTGGCTGTGAGGTTCCTTCTGTCTTTTGTATGAGGGACAAGTGCCCAGCCAGGATCGGCCTGGGCTCGAACCGTGATGGGATGGAGTAACTAGCATCCAGGAGCTGCCTGGGGGAGCAGTGGCCTTCCTCCGGTGTGGCCTGTGGGCTCTGAGCTGGCCTGGTGGGCTCGTTGGCCTGGGCAGGGCAAGGCTTTCCGGGTTCGATGTTCTGTAGGGAGTGAGGATGCATTTGAGGTGCTGGGGCCCATGTGTCCGTGTGCCCAGCGTGGGCTGGCACCGGCAGCCATCTCCCTGTCGTCACTGCTCTTGGCAACATGTTTGGGGCCTTGGCTGAAGGAGGTATGGACAAGGGAATGTGGACACCGGAGAGCCACACCAGGTCCTTGCCCCTCCCCTCACCACCGACCAGCCAGGCTGAGGCAGGCCTGAGGGGGCCGAGCAGCACAGTGGCCATCACTCACGGAGGGGCTCACTTGGCCCAGTGGCAGGCCAGGGGTCCCTGCTCCTGCAGGTCTCTATGTCTGTCTGTTGTGATGGGATGGGACGGGGTGAGGGTCCCCAAAGTGTCCCAGCTGCAGTGACTTGAGTAGGCCCCCAATGTAGAGCCACGGGGCTCCGCATGTCAGAAGAGAGGGCCACCACCCTTCTGACACCACCTACACCTACACCGACACCACCACGCCCAGCTAATTTTTGTATTTTTTTTGTGGAGTTGGGGTTTCGCCATGTTATCCAGGCTGGTTTTGAACTCCTGGGCTCAAGTGATCCTCCTGTCTTAGCCTTCCAAAGTGCTGGGATTACAGGTGTGTGAGTCACCTCGCCCAGCTACAGGAGCCTCATCTGTGCTGCAGCCCCATTGACCCACTACAGAGGTGGCTACCCCCCAGGGCTGGTCTTCAGGCCCCATTGTCCATCAGGTCCCCAGACGTCTCGGGCCCTGAGGGTCTTCCAGGTCATCTCTGTGCTGCTTCAGTCTCAAGGCTGGCAGGAATGGCAATGGCAATGGCAATGGCAGGTGGCAGGGCCCAGGCAGCTGGACCTGGGGAGAAGGGATGGGCATGTTGAGCTCAGGATGGCATCATGTCCTTGGTAGGCCCCTCCCCGACCCAGAGCTGCTGTTCTTCTTCTTCTTCTTTTTTTTTTTGACAGGGTCTTACTCTGTCGCCCAGGCTGGAGTGCAGTGGTGCAATCTTGGCTCACTGCAACCTCCGCCTCCCAGGTTCACGCCATTCTCCTGCCTCAGCCTCCCGAGTATCTGGGACTATAGGCGCCCGCCACCACGCCCGGCTAATTTTTTGTATTTTTTTTTTTAGTAGAGTTGGGGTTTCACTGTGTTAGCCAGGCTGGTCTCGAACTCCTGACCTCAGGTGATCCACCCGCCTTGGCCCTCTGAAGTGCTGGGATTACAGGCGTGAGCCATCGCGTTCAGCCGAGCCACTGCTCTTGCTGTGGTGCTGTGAAGTGTGGGCTGGGGCTTGGTGAGTGACTTTGCACAGGGCAGCTGCTCAGAGCCCCTGCCCTTGGAGAAGCCTCCATGTGCGGTGCTGCCCGTGGCACTGCCCAAGCCACAAGATGCACCCTCTCCCTTCACCGGTGCCCTGAGCGCTTCCTACATCCCTTCCCTGCCAGGGCCCCAAGTCTGACTGCCCAGTGTAGCAGCGCTGGTGCTATGGCCCTAGATGCTGGACAAGGGCCAAAAACACCATCATTTACTCAAGTAAAAGAGTATTTTGTGCTCAGAGGCCCAGAGAGGGCTTCTGTGCACACCTTGATAATCTGGGGCCTTCTTGGGGAGGTGAGCTTCACGGGGTCCTCAGCACTGACTCAGCAGCTTGGACCGTAAGGGGTGCATTGAGAAGCTTGTGGGGAGGACGGAGCCCTGGCTGCACACCTGGCACCTGACGGCCCTATGACCAGTTACCGTGGCCTGGGAGGAGTGGGCATGTCGTCCGACTCCACCGGGAGAAGGTGTGCTACGTGCCTGCATGCTTGTGCCCATGTGCCTGGTACCCACATTCGGGCTGGGCTGGGCGTGTGCTTTGTTGCAGGGGCTGCTTTCCTGCAAGTGCATTTGCCGTCGTGAGCCTGGGCACTCATCGAATTCCACGTGGTCGTCTGGGAGCGATTGCAGGTGCTTCCTGGTTTGAATTTCACAGGACCCTCGAGGACAGGAACTCAGAAAATGAGGCATTGATCGTCGCTTTTATTGGTATATTAGATGCAATGAGGTTTTGAAAGGGAGGACTTGGGATTCTTCTCTGCCTTTTTAATGTCTTAGAGCGTCTAGAAAAAGCATGTGCTCTTCAGTTCTCTAGAGGGGTCTTCCAGAAGAACAAAGCTGCGTGTGGCAGAGTGGTTCCCTTTAGAATGCGAGCTCTCGGGGACAGCCTGGCGCTTGGGCTGGGGCCGGCCCACCAGGGCACGGGCTGGAGCCCCATTCGCTCGTTTGTGATTTGGGCCACAGAATATGCGGGATAGGAAGCAGCTCAAAATACAAGCTGATTCCACCCCTTTCCCAGTAAGAGGATTTGAAGTTTCTTGGTCAACGTGATTTTATAAGCTTTTAGGAATAGATGAAGTAGTCAGACATTTACTTAAATATTTGATTTGCTCATTTGTTTAGATTTTTAAAAACATAAAAGTAACGCGTTCTTGGAGAGTTGCCCTTTTTTACTCACGGTGTGTGAAATGGGTTTCTTCAAACTCTTCCCCTGGCTTTCAGGCTCAGGGTCTCTGCCTCCCCCCGCCTGCTCCAGGTCTCGGTGTGGACCTGACGAAGTGGATTTGTGTGCCCTCCAGGGACCCCTTTTCCCTCGCCAGCATCCCCCTGTTGAGAGTTTTTCCTGATGCTGTTTTTCAAAAGTGATGCCCACGTTTGTGAGATCAGAGCCCTAGAAGCGGGGCTAGACCTTTTCTAAATTTCTTAATGGTTCAAAACCAAATGAGCCACCAGACCCGAGGCTGGCTGAGGCTGTGTCTGATTTTGTGTCCTGAGAACCCCAGACAGGACTTATATGCAACCCCCACCCCCATATTTTCTAAGTGATACAAAACCTCTGCCTTTGAGCCCGATGTGGGGCTCCAGGGGACGGGGTGGACCTGGCACACCCTCACAGAGGGAATCCTGGTGCAGGTGGTCATGGGACCCTGAGCTGGGGGCACTGCCCAGCGTGAGGTAGAGGAAGGGGCCTGAGGGACAGTGCAGCGGGGAGGGAGGGAGCCCAGTGAAACAACTGAAATGTACTGGAACCGAAATGAGGCTGCAAGTCTGAGATCAGGGTGGCGGCGGGACTGGTGCCTTCTGGGGCACAGGGAGACTGTGACCTGGGGCACTCTCCTTGGCTTGCAGATGGCATCTTTTCTTTTTGTATCCTCGTCATCTTTCCTTTGTGCCTGTCTCTGTGTCCAAACTACCTCTTATTTTTGAGACGGGGTTTCACTCTTGTTGCCCAGCCTGGAGTGCAATGGCGTCATCTCGGTTCACTGCAAGCTCTGTCTCCCGGGTTCAAGCAATTCTCTTGCCTTAGCCTCCTTAGTAGCTGGGATTACAGGTGTGCGTCACCATGCCTGGCTGATTTTGTATTTTTAGTAGAGATAGGGTTTCACCATGTTGGGCAGGCTGGTCTTGAACTCCTGACCTCAAGTGATCCACCTGTCTCGGCCTCCCAATGTGCTGGGATTACAGGCATGAGCCACTGCGCCTGGCAAACTTCCTCTTTTTATAAGGACATGGGTCATATTCTATCAGGGCCCACCCCAGTGACGACATTTTTTTTTTTTTTTGAGACGGAGTCTCGCTGTCACCCAGGCTGGAGTGCAGTGGCCAGATCTCAGCCCACTGCAAGCTCCGCCTCCTGGGTTCACGCCATTCTCCTGCCTCAGCCTCCCGAGTAGCTGGGACTACAGGCGCCCGCCACCACGCCTGGCTAGATTTTTGTATTTTTTAGTAGAGACGGGGTTTCACCGTGTTAGCCAGGATGGTCTCGATCCGTCCGTCTCGGCCTCCCAAAGTGCTGGGATTACAGGCTTGAGCCACCGCGCCTGGACTCCAGTGACGACATTTTAACTTGATTTCTCTTAGAAGTCTCTGTACAAGTAAGGTTAAATTCTGAGGTCCTGGGGGTTCGCACCCCTATGCATCTTTTTTGAGGGGACACAGTTCAACCTGAAACACTCCCTCATTTTTCTTTTGAGCAGCTGTGTGTCTTCCCCTGCACCAAATGTGGGAACCTCTCCGCAGCCTGCACCCCAGCACCCCTGGCCTCTGGATATCCCAGGGGGGGTTTGTGGGTGAACAGTTTCTCTGCTGGAGCTCTGGGAAAACAGAAACATCTCAGTGTGGGATGTCTCCCCGCTTCCAGTGCTGACGCATTTCAGGCTCCTCAAACCTGGGGATGTGGTAGCCCCGAGGCCGCAGCTGTGTCTGCCTGGAGGAGGTTTGATCAATTTCAGAGGGCTCTGTCTTTGCGGGGCCGGGTGTCCTGTGTCCTGCAGCAGAGGCTCCTGACATGTCCCAGGCCCGGTGTGTGTTGTGTGGATTCTCCTGCGTGGTCCTCATCCGTCCGAAGCAGGTGCCTGTTTCTATCCCGGTGTGTAGACAACGAAGTTGGGAATCAGGGAGGCCAATTGCAGGGGGAGCTGATGGGCCTGACCTTAAATTGGGTCTCCCTGGGTCCAAGTCTGTGATCTCTATGGTTCTGATGAAATTGTGTCATTTTTGGCCCAGAGAGGTGGGGTGGGAGGTTCCGGTCCGACTTTCAGGACACGGAGGCTCGGAGCATCCACAGACTCTCCTGACATGCAGACCGCTAAGGCGGGCAGAGATGTGTGGTAGGGGGAGATGCATGGTAGAGATGTCGGCCCATCTCCTTTGGCCTCTGGGGCGCAGCTGTCCTCCCCACCCCAAGCCCCCTTCGATGGTGGCGGCACATTGCCACCAACCCCATCAGCCTGTCTCGTGGGAAAAGGTAGACTCTGGCAGTGGGTGCTGGGGTTCCAGAGTCAGGGACAGTGGGGCTCTCTGTGCTTGCGGGAGGGCCTGGTGTCAGTACAGTGGGGAAATAAATACCCCAGGAGGGCTGGGCCCAGCCCAGTGCCTATAGACCTAGGCAGAGTCACCAGGCTGGGCCGGCAGGAGTCCCTCAGGGCAGCTCTGGGCCTTTGCTGGAGGGCGGGAGAGGCCCCTGCGGCTCAGGGCCGGCCTCCCTTTGTGGGCTCTCCGGCGAGGTAGTTGGACTTTTTTATGTGGCGCCCACGGGAGCTTCAGGAGGCCAGGCCCGAGCGGGTGCCATGGCTGTCCTGACAGGCTCCCCTGGTCAGAGCCGTCACAGACCATCCTGGATCCGGGGAGGACACAGACCCTGCCTCTTGACAGGGGGAGTCTCAGAGAGTGTGCCGCCATCTTTACTCTGCATCCGGGTCCCTGTCACAGACAGGGAATCACCATGCCTCTTCTGAGGCCGGGGAGGAGACGAGCTGAGGAGACCCACGGGGACTGGGTAGCCAGCCTGTCGAGTGGCAGATGCCTAATAAACAGTCACCACTGTGACCACTGGTACCCTGGAGTGGTGCTTTTACATGAAATGTTCCTAAAACTGGGCCGTGGTTTTAAATATCAGTTGAGAGTGTGGGGGGTAAGGCTCTCGGCCCCCTAAAGGTTCACTGAAAAATCCCACAGGAGGGGCTGGGCACGGTGGTTCATGCCTATAATGCCAGCACTTTGGGAGGCCGAGGAGGGCAGATCACCTGAGGTCAGGAGTTGGAGACCAGCCTGGCCAACATGGTGAAACCCCGTCTCTACTAAAAATACAAAAATTAGCTGGACGTGATGACACGTACCTGTAATCCTAGCTCCTCTGGGGAGGCTGAGATGGGAGAATTGCATGAACCTGGGAGGCGGAGGTTGCAGTGAGTTGAGATCCTGCCACTGCACTCCAGCCTGGGCGATAGAGCAAGACCCTGTCTCAAAAATAAATAAATACATACATAAATAAATAAAATCAGACAGGAGGGGGATTGATTAATTGGAGAAAAGGCAAGAACATTGAACATTTATACAGGGGAACCTTCTAAATAAAGTCCCAAAGATAGGGGACATTGCTCATTTTTATGCGTGGTTCCACAAAGCATGGGCAGGCAGACGAGCCCGGATTCTTCCTGGCCTTTCTGAGCCGTGCTCCTTCCTTCTGGGTGTGGGGCAGGATCCTCCCTGGAATGGTGGGTCTTACGATCTACAGTCAAACAGGGTAGGTCAGGGAATTTCTTTACGGCCAGTTTTTACACAGATAGGGCGGAGGGACAGTTAGAGTGTTATTTTTAGGTTTGATGGCTGGCTTTAGGGGAAAGGGGTTCTGGTTTCTAAGACCTGCTTGGGGGAAGAGGCGTTCTGGTTTCTATGGCCGGCTCTGGAGGAGAATGGTACTAGTGACAGGAGGGCCTTCATGTTGGGGTGTTTTCAGAGCCCCAATATTACCATGGGGCCTCAGCAGTGGCTTTTTTCATGAAATGTTCCTCAAATTGACCCATGGTTTTTCTTTTTTCTTTTCTCCCTCCCTCCCCTCCCTTCCCCCTCCCCTCCCTTCCCCTTCCTTCCTTCCTTCCTTCCTTCCTTCCTTCCTTCCTTCCTTCCTTCCTTCCTTCCCTCCCTCCCTCCTTCCTTCCTTTCTTCTTCTTTTTTTTTTTTTTTTTGTTGAGACAGGGTCTTACTCTGTCATCCAGGCTGGAGTGCAGTGGTGTAATCATGGCCCATTGCTGCCTTCATCTCTGGGTTCCAGTGATCCTCCTGCCTTAGCCTCCTGAGTAGCTGGGACCACAGGCATAGAGGCCAGGCATGGTGGCTCATGCCTGTAATCCCAGCACTTTGGGAGGCCGAGGTGGGCGGATCACCTGAGGTCAGGAGTTTGAGACCAGCCTAGTCAACATGGTGAAATGCCGTCTCTACTAAAAATACAAAAAATTAGCTGGGTGTGGTGGTGGGCGCCTATAATCCCAGCTACCTGCTACTTGGGAGGCTGAGGCATGAGAATCGCTTGAACCTAGGAGGCGGAGGTTGCGGTGAGCTGAGATCGTGCTCCTGCACTCCAGCCTGGGCAACAGCGAGACTCCATCTCACAAATAAATAAATAAAATAAATTAAATTTTTGGTAGAGATGGGGTCTCACTATGTTGCCCAGACTGGTCTCAAACTCCTGGGCTCGAGTGATCCACCCACCTTGGCCTCTCAAAATGCTGGGATTACAGGCATGGACCACTGTACCCGGTCTGAGGAGTCCCAACTCCCCGTGGGTTTCCTCAGGTCATCTCCTCCCAGGCCTTGGAGGAGACACTGTTATTCCCCGTTTGTGATGAGGACCCTGAGGCAGACTGAAAATACCTGCGCACTCTCTGTGACTCCTCCCATCCAGAGGCAGGGCCAGTGTCCTCCCCGGATCTGAGATGACCTGTGGTGGCTCTGACCAGGGGAACCTGTCAGGAGAGCCACGGCACCAGCTCGGGCCTGGCCTCATGAGGCCTGGAAGCTTCCCTGGGCACCACATAAAAAGTCCAGCTACCTCGCCACTCAACTGATGGTTTTAAATACAAGTTAAGGGAATTAAAAATGGTCTTTTAGGCCGGGTGCGGTGGCTCAAGCCTGTAATCCCAGCACTTTGGGAGGC
>NC_045447.1:4375496-4384137 GCF_002776525.5 Piliocolobus tephrosceles
CTCCCCCTCCATCCCTCTCCATCCCTCCCCTCCATCCCTCTCCCTCCCCTCCCTCTCTCCCCTGCATGCTTTCCCTCCATACCTCTCCTTCCATCCCTCTCCATCCCTCTGCCTCCATGCCTCTCCTCCATACCTCCCCTCCATCCCTCCCCTTCATCCCTCCCCCTCCCTCCCCCCTCTATCCCCCTCCATCCCTCCCCCTCCCCCCCCCCCCTCCATCCCTCCCCCTCCCTCCCCCCTCTATCCCCCTCCATCCCTCCCCTTCATCCCTCCCCCTCCATCCCTCCCCCTCCATCCCTCCCCTTCTATTCCTCCTCTCTCTCTCACCCCCTCCATCCCCCCATCCCTCACCCTCCATCCCTTCCCTCCATCCCTCCCAACCATCCTCCTCCTATCCTCCCCGCAATCCCTCATGCTGGGAGTTGGTTGGGGAGGGAGGGAGGAGAAGCTGGAGCTGAAGACTGTGTTCCCAAGGGTGGCATGAGTGCCGGGCCCTGTTAGCCCCCTGCACCCTTGTCCCCCGTGCCTCTGCTTGCTGAGCACCTTGAGGAGGGTTCCGGTGCTTCTTTGCAAGAGCCTTGGAGAGAAAATCCTCTTTGCCTTTTTTACTTTTTTCACTCCTTTACCTTATTTCGTTTAACTTCCTCACTTCAGACCAGAAAATGCCCAGATAGATATTAGAAGACCTGAAAGTGTTTTTGTTCATCAGGTGTGAAAGGTGCAGGTCCTTGCCAGTTTGCAGGGATGGGTGGCTGGCAGTGAGGTAGCAAGAGAGATGCTCCTCCACAGTGCCCACGTCCCAGGCAGAGCCATCGTCCCCACAAGCAGCTCAGGCATGCTGCGTATCTCACTCTACTGTCACCAGCATGCGGCTTCCACCTTGTGCTTCAAGGTGGCTGCTGAGCTCCTGCCATCTCGTCCATGTTCCATGCAGCAGGAAAGAAGCAGGGGAGGCGGCTGTTTCCTTCTAAGTGCATGACCCTTCCTCACCTCCCCTTCCTTTCTTACAGTGTCCAGAACGTGATTCTGGGGCCATTCCTTTCTGCAAGGGAGGGTGGGGAGCGCTGTCTTTAGCAGGCAGCCGTGAGCCATCAAGCATCCGGCTCTCGTGGAAGAAGGGGAGAAGGACTCTAAGGGGTGGTGGGGGGCAGTAGTCTCTGCCCCAGCTGGGGAGAGCCATGGCCCCTAGACCCTTGGCACTTTTCCCATTTCTGCCCTCCCAAGTGGTTTCTTGCTGTACCTCTTGGAAGGAAGAAATGTAGTCCGGGGCTGGGAGTCTGCAGTCTGTGCTCACTCCTGGGCTTACGGCCACGATTCCTCCTGGATTCCCCACGGCCTGCGCGAGGCGCGCCGTCAGCCCCTCTGTGACAGGCACACGGCTCCGTGTGGTCACGGTGGAGCTGACTTCTGGCTCCTCAGAAGAAACCACTGCACGGACTCCCTGCCTGGGCTCCCTGGTTCCACCCCTGGAGTGTCAGCTGTGTGGAGGGCTCTGTGCCCTGTGGACGTGCCAGGCTGGCGCGATACATGCTGCCCGTGCCCTGGCTGCCACTCCTGCCTGGGGAACTGCCTCAGCCCCTGCGGGTCACCCTCCCACACCCTGGCACCACAGCCTCCCAGATTGTGCCCAAATCCTGTTAGTTACCAGCTAATTTTCCCAGCCAGGATGATGGGTCCTTCCACTGCAGAGACAGTAATTTGTGGGGTCATCCCAGGAGTGGCCCTGCGGGGTCATGTATTATTCATGGGAAACACTAATATTCCAGCCTGGAGTTCTTTCTTCGTGGAAGCCGTGGAGTCGTCAGCCTTGTATGGATATTAACAGTTGAAACATGAATAAAACACCATCACATCGGGAAAGTCTGATTAGGTTTAACAGGGGACAGAAAAGAAAGAAAAAATTTTTTTTTTTTTTGGTAAATGAAATGTTTAACGAACAAACAGCCGAGCCTCGTTGGGTGTCCTGGGGAGTTTCCTCGGATTTCATGACGCACTCGGTCGCTGCAGAAGCAGGTGCCGACGGGCCGGCTGGCTTGATGTGTTTGTGCAGTTGCAGTGTGGGACTGGGGTGGTCCTGGCTGCGGGGCTGTGGGCTGCCCGCACCTGTCCCAAGGAAAGCTGTGTGCTCCCCCAGGCCCTGGACCCAGTGCCTTTCCCTCCCAAGCATCCCTCAGTCTTTCCAGCGGTGTCAGGGTGGCCCTGGGGAGAGAAGGGAACCAAGGGTCACAGATCACCATGCCCATAGCCACCTTCACCCACCCCCTTGACTCCCAGGCTCTTAGGAGGTGTCAGGCCAGTCTAGAAAGCTGGCAGCTAGCACCCAGAGTGGGCGTGCCCTCCTCCACACAGGCGCAGGCACGTTCTAGGCTCGTGTCCCAGAACCCCACTCTTCAGCACTCCCTGTAAGAGAAGCACTGTGATGACTCCAATTTCCTGGACGAGGAACCCAGGCCAAGACATGGGAGTGGGGAGGCTTGTCTGGAGTCCCCCAGCATCCGACCCCTAGCCTGTGGTTTGCTGGGCCTCGGTTTCCCACCCCGAGGGCAGAAGAGCAGGCGTCACTGAGACCCCTTTCAGCTCAGCTCCAGATCCCTGCTGGGCCTGCCTCATGCTGCTCTGATCTCAGCAAAGAGCTCCTCAGAGGTGAGGCTTCCCTGGGACGTGGTGTCCCAGCCCCGCTGGCAGGGGCGCTTCATTTCAGTGCTGTTCGTGTCGTCTCCTTGCAAATGACGGGCCGTCCGCCAGGGCCCGGCATCCTGTAATTGGGGTAAGTGTCACTTTTGTTTCTGCGGTGGGGGAAATTAAATTGTGTGTGCACACAATTAATCTTGCTAATGGCAGCCTCCTTGGATCTGGAAATTAAATGTTAAGTATCTTGAAGCCAGCCGCTGGGATGACGCCCTTTGGAACAGGTCCGTCGGCTCAGGCTCGTGATACTAATTGGGGTGGAGTCTGGTGTTTGTCTCGCTCTGACCCTGTTTGGGGGACGTTGGTCTCATCGTGTCCACAGTGAGGCTGAGACTTGGAGATGTGGAAGCTGGAAGAGCCCTTCCCAGAGCCGCGTCCGTCGTCTGTCCTTGAGAGTGACGTGGCTCCTGGACACCGTGGTTTCTATGGAAACTGCCCCATGACCCGGGGCCGGTGGTGTAGGGACAGACGTGTCTGGACCCGCCTGGCCTTGTTTGGACTTGGGTTCAAAAGAGCTGGCGGCCTGGAAGGTCCAGGTGTGTGCGTGGCCCCCACATGCAGCTGCTGCTTTGTTTTGTTTTATTGACTGTGGTAAAACACACAGAACACAATATGTAGCTTCTTAACCATTTTCCAGGGCGCAGGTCAGTGGCTCTGAACACAGTCACGTTGCTGTGCAGCCGTCACCACCGTCCATCTCCAAAACTGCTTCGTCCGCCGAGGTGGATACTCTGCCCCCATTCAGCGCTTACCCCGCCTCCCCGGCCCCTGGCTCCCCACTTCTGCTTGCTGTCTGCATGAGTCTGCCGGCTCCAGGGGAATCATGTAAGGGAGTCCTGCAGGGACCTCCTGTGGGGAATCCCGTGGTATTGGTGCTTTGTGACTGACTTATTTCCCTTAGCACAAGGCCCTCAAGGCTCATCCAAGGGGTGCTCCTGGGCAGGGTCTGCCCCTTCAGCCTGAGCTCAGGTTTGGGAACTGGGAGTTTCCGGTGGGAAGCAGCAAGGAGTGGCTGCCTCCTGTGGACGCTGCGTTGCTCTGCGTGGAGGACGGTCGCTGTGAACGCGCCTCGTCTTTCCTTCAGGGCTGGTGGTGAGGAGGCTGGCCGTGCAGGATCCTTACCTTCCCTCCCTCTGCGTCCGGAGGCCTGTCCTGGGCAGGTGGGGAGCTGGAAGTCCCTGGGAGAAGTGGAGGCAGCCGGGGCCACAGGAGAGCCCTGGGCCGGTCCAGCTCTGTCACCTCCACCTGCAGTATGGCCTTGGGCAGTGATTTCCCTCCTCGGGCCATAGTTCCCTCATCTTGCAATGGGGGCTCATCCCACCCACCCCCATTACATTCTCATGGGCATGTAATGGGCACTGAAGGTGAGAAGCCGTGAAGATGCAGAAGCAGACCCTGGGTGGGGGGCGTGGGATGGGAGGCAGAGGCAGAGGCACGGGCAGAGGTGGCTCCTGGCCTCGCCGATTGCAGTGTCTGGCCAGCCATCAGCCCTCTGGTCTGTGTCCTGGCTGCTGTGATCTCATCCCTCAGCCTCTGATGTCCCTGGGGTGCCGGGGTCGGGGAGGGTCTCTGCTGGGGGTAAGTGGAGTCCGTGGTGTCTCCAGGGAGGTGCGTGGGTGACTGTGGTGATGGCTGCACAGTATGAGTGCTGTTCGGTGCTGCTGACTTGTGCGTTTGAAAATAGTTAAGAAGTTACATTTTGTGGAGGGTCCGGGGGTGCGGTGGGGTGGGATCCACGTGGCCCTGGGGCTGCCCTTGCTGTTTTAAGAGTTAGGGCAGGATCTCAGGCCTTGTGAATTCCCTGGGGCCAGATGTCCACGCCTCTGAAAATCCAGCTTCTGGGGCATGCCCTCCCCCCTCCCTGGAGTGGCAGGTGGGTGGGCTTGGAGCAGCTGTGTTCAGCTTTGTTTCCCATCCAACGGGGTCTGGGGGCCTCACTGCCCCTTCCCCCTCCCCTATCCTGGGGTAGTTTTATGCTTCAAGGCAATTAGTTTCCATGGCGAGTCCCGAGGACGGTGGGTGTGAAGAGGCCCCTTCCTGCTGAGTGGGCCGGCAGATGGCCCCTACCCCACCCTGCCCCAAAGGAGGTGCGACTTCTGCGTGGGGCCTGCTGCCTGGACCCTCCTCTGAGTTGGGCTGAGCCCCAGGGAACCCCTCTGGGAACCACCATGGCTGAGGGAGAGCAGGAGGGCGGGGGGTGGGGAGGGGGGCTTGGCACCTGCCTTGTCTGGCTTCCCTCCCCTGTGTGACTGGGAAAGTCCTGCCTGAGGGGCAGCCTCAGCCCCTGGGCCTCCCGGGTGTCTTGGAAGAGTGGAGCACACCTTTTCCTGCCCACCTGCCCCAGGCCGGGTTGCTGCGCTCCGTGAGCCCAGCAGACCCCTGGAGTATGGATATGAACACAGGTTTTTGCGCTTGCAGAATTTGCCTGCTCTCCTGGTAACAGAGCTCTGACCCTCTGTGTGCAGCCACGGGGGTTCCGGATGTGGGTGTTGCCAGCAGAAGAGGAAGGTCTCGGCGGGGTAAATAATGTGTGCAGGTGCCCTGCGGAGCGGGGCCGAGTGGGCTCCGTGCCGTCTCTGGGCCTGTCTTGTTTTCTTGTCTCCAGTAGGAGATTGAGGATTTGCACCCCCCAGACACAGGCGCAAACACGTGGGCCTCACTGACTCCAACACGGGGTCTGAGCTCAGGTGTGTGGTGCCGTCAAGTCTGGGGCTTCTCCTCGTCTGGGACGGGGTTAGAGACGGACCCTGGCCAGAGCTCAGACTGGCGTCAGACGGACGTGGGTTTGAGTCCTTCGAGCTGGGCAACCTTCAGCAGGTTTCTGAATTATAACGGACCTCCCTGTGGCAGGGTTAGGCACAGGGCAGGCTCTGAGACTCTTCCTTCAGGATGGAGACTTTGTGACCGATGCTCAGATGCCTCTGGGCTGAGGCAAGCATCAGACAAGGCCCAGGCCTCATGTGCTGATCTCGTGGAGTTTCCTGCGCGTGACGGAGGCTTCCCACCTGCAGGAAGCTTTGGGGTTGCCTGGGACCCTAGGTCCCACATGGATGCTCCTTCCTGTCTTTGCCTTCCCGCCTGTGTCAGCCCCTTCACCCCGGTTTCTGAGCTGCATCCCAGCCTCCCAGGGTGTCTCTGGGCCCAGCTGGGCCTTCCCGCCCCCCACCTGTCAGTACAGAGATGGGACCAGATCAGTCTCCTCCACGTGCTACTCTCTCTGGGATTTGTAACAAGTTTAAACTTGGTTGTCTAGCACAGTCCCCTTAATGGTGGGTGTGTAGGTAGCTGAGAACTTTAGTTCTCAGGAACACCTGAGTTTGGTTGTCACCAAATGGGCCTGTGGTTCCTTCCAGCCCAAGGGTAAGTGGGTGAGTGCTTTGTGAAGGCTTTGTGCCGACACTGTGGTGGGTTTGTGAGGTCAGGGACGTGGCATGGAGCATGTGCCCTCCTCCACCTTGGGGTAGCTGAGCATCACCAGGTGAGGCCAGATGCAGAGTCCAGTCGTTTCAGAGCTGTTAGATGGAAATTCGAGGCGGGGTCCCAGCAGAACACCACGCCTTGGGAGGGGTCCATCCTGGGGTCACATCTCACCTGCAGCCTGAGCACCTTGCTTGTGTAAAATCTGAATGACAATTGCACACTCCTGGCGGTGCACAATTATTAATAAATACGGCACTTGCGGAGTCCACAGCGGCAGGCCCTCAGGAAGTACTGGCCGCCGCTGTGCCCTTGGAGCAAGACTTGTTTTGGAATGAGAGGGTTCTGAGAAACACGAGTCGCTGGGCTGTGTTTGCTCATCGATGGGACAGGGATGCCTGAGCACACCGACCTTGAACTTGTGGGGAAGAAGCAGAGGCAGACAGTGTGGCTGGACGGGGCAGGCGCTCCCACTGCAGCTGGACTTGGACCAAGTAGACAGCCACGGGGGCTGTATGCATACCCCTAGCTGGGCCGCCCTTGGTTGAGTGGGCTCAGAGGTTCAGAAGAATCAGTTGCAGGACACTGTGGAGCGGATGAAGTCACTGGTTCAGAGACGATTCGTGCATTTTGATGAATATTGGCTGTGCTTTCCAGTCCGCTGGAGAGAACCCTCCGGAAGGGCCCAACTTATCTAGGCTCTCTGTCTGTCACTGTGGCTGGCTCAGATGGGGTCGTCAGCCTGGAAGTGGAGCCTTTGGAATTATCTTTGGAGTCTTTGGAATGATCTAGGCTGCGCCTGTCACTGTGGCTGGCTCAGGTGGGGTCATCAGGCTAGAAGTGGGGCTGAGGGTGTGAGTTGTGGACAGTGCTGCGCCCCTCTGGCTGAGTGGGAGGGGATGCTGGTGTGCACCTGCGGTCCCTGATAGAGCTGCCTGCCCAGTGGTCCTTCCTTCCCTGGATGTTTGGTTCTGCTCCATACCAGCATTCTCCTGGAGCCATCAAGCTTATCCGTGTGTTTTGAGTGAATAAAGCTAATTAAAAGTCTTTGGAGTTAAAACATGTTTAAAGCCAGAGGGTTTTTTTTTGTTTGTTTGTTTGTTTTTGAGACGGAGTCTCGCTCTGTCGCCCAGGCTGGAGTGCGGTGGCCAGATCTCAGCTCACTGCAAGCTCCGCCTCCCGGGTTTACGCCATTCTCCTGCCTCAGCCTCCCGAGTAGCTGGGACTACAGGTGCCCACCACCTCCCCCAGCTAGTTTTTTGTATTTTTTTTAATAGAGACGGGGTTTCACCGTGTTAGCTAGGATGGTCTTGATCTCCTGACCTCGTGATCCGCCTGTCTCGGGCTCCCAAAGTGCTGGGATTACAGGCTTGAGCCACCGCGCCCGGCCGTTTGCAAACTTCTTATTGAAGCATCTTACGCATACAGAAAAAGGCAGCTGTGCTAAGCAGACAGCGTGGTGATGTTCCATAAAGTAACAGCCCAGGAGCCAGCCTGGGTGGAGAGGTTGGCCTGGGTGGGCCAGCATCTGTTGAGTGCTTACGGGGTTCCCACCACGCCCCCCAGGCTGGCGCCCCCCCTCCCTCATCAATGGACAAAGTGTGGCGGGAGTTGAGAAGGGCGGCTGGCCCACTGCAGTGCGCACCCAAGTGCCTAAGGAAGCACTGCTTTGATGAGCGCCCTTTGAGTTGTACCTTGGAGAAGACTGGGGTCCAGCTGGGAGGCAGGGCAAGGGCATCCCGGAGGAGGGAGCAGCGCTGGCACCCGTGTAGGAGCGAGAGGCAGGGTGCGTGGTGGTGGTGGGTAATTAATGATCACACGTTCGGCCGGGCACAGTGGCTCACGCCTGTAATCCCAGCACTTTGGGAGACCGAGGCGGGCGTATCACGAGGTCAGGAGATGGATACCATCCTGGCGAACACAGTGAAACCCCGTCTCTACTAAAAATACAAAAAAAGTTAGCCGGACGCAGTGGCGGGCGCCTGTAGTCCCAGCTACTCGGGAGGCTGAGGCAGGAGAATGGTGTGAACCCGGGAGGCGGAGCTTGCAGTGAGCTGAGGTCGGGCCACTGCACTCCAGCCTGGGCAGCAAAGCGAGACTCCGTCTCAAAAAAAAAAAAATTTACAAATACAGTTATCCCTTGGTATCTGGAGGGGTTGGTTCACAACCCTGGTGGATACCAAAACCTGCAGATGCTCAAGTCCCACAGTAGGCCATGTTCCTCATCTCTTGAATCCAGTATTTTTGATCCACTATCGGTTGAATCTGTGGATACTGAGGGATAACTGTATTTGTTGCAAACATAATCTTGGTAGGTTCTTTGTAAAGTACAACTGGTAGACACGTGGTCACTGCCTTTAAGGAGCTTATGGTCTGATGCAGTAGAGAAGGTGGAGAGGAGTAGGAGCCATGAGGGCTGGTGAAGGTGGAATACCATTAGGGTCTGTAGAAGAATCTTGGAGGCTTTGAGATCATAGAAAGTTTATAGAGCTGGGTGTGGCGGCTCACGCCTGTAATCCCAACACTTTGGGAGGCC
>NC_045447.1:4384237-4415792 GCF_002776525.5 Piliocolobus tephrosceles
AAAAAAAAAAAAAAAAAAGATCACATGTTCATTCGATGTGCTCCCATGCTGCTCATCTAGGTGACTTCATTGCACGTGTGTGCGTGGGTGTTGGTTACCATTTATTCTGGATTCCCTCTCTTTGCTCATGAGTTGCTAGAATCAATTTTTTTTTGTTGTAGTTGTTGAGACAGTCTTGCTCTGTTGCCAGGCTGGAATGCAGTGGCGCAGTCTCGGTTCACTGCAATCTCTGCTTCACTGCAACCTCCGCCTCCTGGGTTCAAGCGATTCCCCTGCCTCGGCCTCCCAAGTAGCTGGGACTACAGGTGCGCGCCACCATGCCTGGCTAATTTTTTGTATTTTAGTAGAGACGGGATTTCACCATGTTGGTCAGGATGGTCTCGATCTCCTGACCTCATGATCTGCCCACCTCAACTTCCCAAAGTGCTGGGATTACAGGTGTGAGCCACCACACCCGGCCTACTAGAATCAATTGAAGCAAAGTTGCTAGTCACCTGTGGACCTCAAGTGAGAGTTTTGGGGTGTACTTGAGCCTCACAGTGGCACTGGATCCCGGGGAGGCTTCTTGTCTGCTGCCTTGGATAGTGAGCTCCCTGTCAGGGGAGGCATGCAGAAAGCTGCTGGTGGCATTGCACGGGTGACCAGAAGCCTCCCCAGGTCCAGTGCCTGGGGGTCTGCTCCAGCCGAGCTGAAACCTGCCTGCTGCTGGGCCGCCTGCGTGCCGTGGCTGGGGATGACTTGGGAGTCTCTGCTGGGCCGCCTGCCTGCCGTGGCTGGGGATGACTTGGGAGTCTGCAGGGTGAGTAGTTGTTCTATCCCCTCATTGTTTTAACATGTTCCGATGAATTTTGAAGTGCCTGAGCTTCTGCAGCAGGTCAGCAGCTGACTCGGCTCTGTTCCTCTCCCCGGCCCGACTGCCCCCTGTGGCCCCACACTCACCTGGCACACCCCGGCGGGGAGGCTGTCTCAGCGGGTGGGTCTCCGTCCCTTCGCTCCTTTGTGGGTCCACCATTTGTGCAGAGAATCGTTGTCAATTACCAGGGCTCTTCGCATGATTAGGGGAACGTAAAATGAGCAAATGATGAAGGGCCCATCTGCTCCAGGAGTGGTGTGTGGGGAAATCCAAGCGTTTTGCAGGCTCAGGGACTTGACTTTCCGTGCCAATTCGGAGGGAAGGATCTAGAGAGAGCAGCAGGGGGTGGGGGCACAGGGATGGAGCCTGGGGAGGTTGTTCCCTGGGAAAGAGGGCCATTAGGGGGCCAAGCCTGGTATGGGGTGGATGTGGGGCTCACATCCCGAACCTGGGGTGCCAGGGCCCTCTGGGGAAGGTGGAACCCCTGTCTCTGCAGTCACAGCACAACATCCCTGACTTCTTGGCATGGCAGAGTCCCTCTTGTCCTCCTGGGCCTCTCAGCTGTCGCCCCCCCACTCCCCAGGGGTCCTGTCTCAGTGGCTGGCTGCCTCTGCCACAGGGGTTCAGGGGCCCCTGGAGTCACCTTATAGCATTTGTATCCCTAAGCCTATCTGCTCTGAAGGGCTGAGCACTGCATTTGCGATATTTGTCCTTGTTCTGGCGTCCACTGTCTGCCATAACAAAGTATCACAGGCCTGGTGCCGCAAAACAAGGGGGATTTATTCTGCCCTCTCCTGGAGGCCAGAATTCCAACCTCAGGGTGTTGTCGGCAGGGCCATGCTCCTTCCAGAGGTCCCGGGGGCAGCATCTGACTTCACATGGCCTCCCCTTTCTCCCCATGTCTTTTCTCTTCTTTTGAGGGCCCTGGTCACAGTGGATTGAGGGCCCACCTTACTCCAGGGTGACCTCATCTTCACTCATTACATCCACAGTGATCCTATTTCCAAAGAAGTTGGCATTCTGAGGTTCCAGGAAGGACATGAACCACAGGGGATGCTATCCAGCCCCGTACAGATGTCGGTTGGCTGTGACGGCAGCATGTTCAGGCCAGGCATAGCAGGGCCGCCCCTTTGGGGCTGTGAAGGCTGAGCAGACAGGCTGTGCCCTTGGGGGCCTGCATGCTTCACCTCCTTCATTTCAGGGTTCAGTCTGGACCCAGCCTGTTGTTTGCCTTGTTTTCTGTTTATGGACAGTCTGCTTCCTGCCCTGAAATCTCTGCAGGGCATGGCTGGGCCTATCGGTCCACTGTGTCCCGTACAGCCTGGGGCCTGCCACACAGCTGTCTGGGATGGCTGCCTCTTGCTTCTCTTGTTTTTGGCACCGTATCTTTTGGGGGAGGAGCCTTCTGGAGAGTCAGTGGAGACTAGGTTGAAACCTTGATGCCCTGCTTTGTAGCCCTGCACACCCCCTGAGCACCTGCCAAGCAGGAGGCGTCATGCTGGGATCCTGTGCCAGGAGCCCTGGCAGGTTCTCAGCACATACTTGCTGCGTGTCTGATCTGCACCCTCCCCAGTATTGCCGTGATGCCAGCTGGGGTCACCGAACTTTTCCATCCCCACATGCTGCCCAGAGTAGTGTGAAGGACAGAATTGGTTTTGATAGGACATTAAATAATTAATTCCTGTCTGGGCTGAAAATATAGAATATTAAATTATACATTTGGTATCAGACACATGAGAGAGCCTCTCAAAGTTCCCGACCACTTGTAGGCCACCCTCGAAGGACGTCTGGGACCTCGGCGGCTTCCAGTGGCTAGCTGCCAGGCCCAGCCTGGATCTCAGCCCTTTCTCTGCACCTTCCCCCTTCCTCATATTCCGGGCTGTGGGCTGGGGAGGCTGCAGGACGCTGTTCAGGGGCCCAGGGCCTTGTCAGTTCCTTGTCTCCACCCGCTGCCTCTGCTGGAGGCTGGAGCTGCCTAGGAGTCCGTCAGAGCTCGGCTTGGAGACTCCCTTGCAGCCTTCGTGCAGGACCTCCCCTCCCACCACCCAGGCCCTGTGATGGGATGCAGGAGATCTGGGCAGCTCCTCCTTCTCAGTCCTGTTCACAAGCCCCGTCTCATGGGGAGGAAACTTGTGGGGCAACCCCAGACACATTCCAGAGGGCCTTGTCCCACGTCTGCGCTCTGCTATCTGCAGGTAGCATCATGTCTGCGGGAAGGCTGCATCTCTCTGTGTCTGGAGCCCATGTCTCCAAGGAAGCTTTTCTGGGGACAAGTTCTCTGGGCTGTGTGGTGGGAAGCCCAGCAGCCTGAGCGATAGTCCTGGCTCCGCCACCCCAGACCCTGTGCGGGCAGGGCCTGTCTCCCTGCCCAGCCACTCTGGGACATGGGTGAGCCATGGCTCCCAGCTCTGAGCTGCTGGCCCCTCGCCGGGACCTGCCCCTGTGGAGAGTGGGGTGTTGCTGCCCCTGGGAGCACCTGACAGTGGTGGGGGAGGGTATGCTGTAGCCACCGAAGGCAACACCTAGGCTTGTGCCCAGGGATCACAAGGGTGTGCCTCACCTGCCTCCATCCTGAGCCACGGCCAGTGTCCTGGAGGGCCGACCGCAGAAGCTGACCTGCTGCCCACCTGACCCACCAAAGGGGCAGCCCCCACTTTACCTAGATATTTTAGAGCAGTTTCAGACTCAGCAAAATTGAGGAGCTAGTGCAGAAGAAGATTGTATTCCACACCCGGGTCCCCATCCACACCTTACAGTAGTTAGTGCTTTGGTTACAATGAATGAACCTGTGTGGACCAGTTGTCGCTAACTGAAGTGACTCTGGCTTCCTCAGTTTCCCCCTTATGTCCTCTGTCCCAAGACTCATCAGGGACCGCACATCACATTCACCTGGCCATCTCTTGGTCTCCTGGGCAGTGGCATTGGCAGTGCCCCCCGCACCCACCCCTTCTTTATATACAAGATTCTTACTGGAGAAGCTGCCCCTTTCGCTTTGTATAAAAGGCATCTTTTATAAAACCATTGGTCAGATCCAGCCTTATCTGACCTGGGAGTTCCCCACGGCTGCCCCTAAGGCCATTGTCCTTCCATGCCCTCCTTTATCATCTCATGAGTCCCTGAGCCTGGCTGACAGGTCCCTCACCACCTGCCTGGTTCAGTGGCTCCCTCTCAGCTCAGCTGCTTCCTGCCCACCCTCCCTACACTGCTTGCCGGCTCCTTCCTCCAGTGAGGCACACAGAGCTTCTTGGGGACACACCTTGTACCCTGGTGTCCGGGGCTGTTCGTGAGTGCCAGGTGGGCAAGGGGCTGATGGAGGGATGCCTAGCCCCTTTTCCTGCAGACAGCACAGATGGGTCCAGGTGGACCCTTCCTTGGCCTGTCTTCCCCATGCAGCGTCTCTTCTTTCTCCTCCACTTCCGGATGGCCTTGTTCTTATCTGTGTCCTCACCCTCGTGGTCTTAGATAATCTGTTCTGGAAAACGTGCATTTTTGAATCCTACCCTTAGACAGGAAAAGAAAAATCCATAAAGTGGCCGTTTTGGGAAGTCCCTTGATGGGCCAGGATTAAGCAGTCATCAAGGTAAAACCGCTTGGAAGCAAATCTGGACGCCAGAGCTTCGTCTGCGGCCGGTTTCCATCTGTTTCCATAAACACGAAGCACAGGGGAGGAAAGATCACTTTAGACTTTTTTCCTACAGGGGCTCATATTGCACAGATCGGACTTGCAGCTCGCGAGGCGACAGGGATTCTCGGATTGGTTCTGCTTTGGAAAGGAGAGCAGGTTCTTTGTGGTTCATCTGAGCCAGCAGTGCTGTTCATCCTGGTGTGTGAGGCTTGTTGCTTAGATTTGCATTTGGCAGAGGACTCAGATGTGCACTTGGTTGCCCTGTGGGTCTGTGATGTCAGGTACTCAAGGCCGTGGCAGTGCCCTGGGGCCACCTACTGATCGATGCCTTCTTACAGGAGGCTTGCCCACGTTTATGGTGAGCCTCTGACACACACTTGTTCATCACCCAGCTAACTCCTGCTCATCTCGCAGGCCTCAGGATGACAGCACCTCCTCCAGGGGAACCTCTCTGATTCCTGGACAGCTCCTGCCCCTTGCTATGCTTGGTTAGGGACCGTGCTGGACTCCGTGCTTCCCAGCTACTCTGTTCTTTACTCTGCGGCGTTGATCACACCCTGCTGGTTCCTTGGAGCTCCAGAGGTCACCCTAGCACAGTGCTTGGGACGCAGCAGCTGCTCAAAGTAGGTTGCACACCTGAGTGAGGAAGCAAGAGCCCCTAAGGGTCCTCGTTACAGAGGAGGGCCTGGGGTGCAGAGAGCTCTGGCACTGCTGCGAGTCTGCAGCAGAGACAGGGTCCAGAGCCAGGTTCAGCAGCACAAACCTGGCCCGGTCCCCTCTGGAAGGCTGTGTCACAGGACGCCTGGGATGGGGGCAGATGATGCCTGGGGAATGGGGGAACCCCGAGTAGATACCTCCCTGCCCCTGCCCCGCCATGCTCCTGCTCCATGGAGTCAAAGGCTGGATTTGTGGATCTCTCGAATGGGGCGACCCGGCCCCTGGGGAAAGGGTGTCTGCCCTTGTGGAGGAGCCCTGCATATGTGCAAGGAAGGCCAGGCTGCCTGGGCCGAAGGCGCTTGCACACCCAGTGCTCAGCCACTGTCCCTGGCCTCTGCCCCCACCACCCACAGCTCTGCACACCCACTGGAAACCCACTAGCTGGATGGGGACCCCCTGGTGTGTGTGGTGGGGAGGTGGCCGCTGCTTGGGGGATCCCCCTGCGGTGGTGACTTCCTGGGAACTGGGAATCCTCCTCCTGAGACGGGCGGCAGGTGAGGTCAGCAGGGATGGCCTCTCTAAGGTTGAACTCTGTGCTGTGACAGACGTGCACAGAGGACTTGGCAGTGGTGGAGGTGGGGGCTTGCATCTGCAGGAGGGGCAGCAACAATGATGGTGACGGCAGCCGAGCAGCCGTGGGCGGTGTGTTGTCTCCCTTACTCTCGCGGGTACGGCTGCCCCCATCTCACAGCTGAGGATACCAAGAGTCCGCCTCGCTCAACATGGGCCGCCTGGCTGGTGATGGATGGGGAGCTGCGTCGGCCAGACTCCGAACAATCTTACTGCTTAGTTCCGTCAGGTCCTTTCGGAAACACCACCCAGCCTCGATCGTGCTTGGATCGCAGTTGGCTCTAGGGTGCGTGTGGTTTGCCCGAGGCCTTCCTTGTGTGGTTCCTATGGCCGTGGTGGTGCCAGCAACCTGTCCCTGGCCCCTGAGCCTTCCCCGGCTGCCACATGTCCGCGGAGGCACCCGCCCTGTGGTACACCTGGAGCATCCGTGAGACGCAGGCCAGTGGAGAGTGCTGAGCTCAGCCCTACGCTAAGAGACTGGTCAAAGAGGCCTTTGTCTGCTGAGCCTAAGGGCCTGGGTGGGCCCCATACCCTCCTTTGCCATCAGACAGCCTAGGGAAGAAATACTGGGGGTGTCGGGGGGCCAAGTGCTTTCCCAGGCCTTCCCAGGCACTCCTGTGGGAGTTTAGGGCAGGAACAGGTGTGGAGTTGACGTCGCAGAGGAGATTCACGCACCTCCGTGTCCCGTGTTACGCTTGCACTTAATAACCGCGTTACTCAGTCATCGTTTCAGAGATAAGGGTAGATATTGGAAAGTTATTGCCGTATTGTTAGAGATACAGTTGTTGATCCCCTTCCCATTAAAATGGCCATTAATTAAGGAGGCCGGTGAAGCCAGTGGACACTCATCAGCCCCTCCAGGTGACGGCTGCTGTCACCTGTCCCCATTAGCAGACTGGGAATGTGCAGTGGATGACCAGGCCATGAGAGAGGGGTTCTGGGGCGAGGCTCAGTCGGGAGGCTGAGGCTGTTCCTTCTGGGTGCTTTCCCTTTAAGAGCACAAGGCACTGCTTTCTCCTCTGCAGCATCAGACCATCAAGCTGATGTGTGCAGGTGACCACTCTGACCCTCAGTTTCATTATTTGACAAGGGGCATAGTAACACTGACTTCACTGGGCGGCTGAGGATTCATGGAGGCAGTGGGGTAACTTCTGAGCCCAGAGCCGAATGTGTCACCCAGAATATGAGCGTTGGCTGTTCCAAGAAGGTTCCTGGCCGTGGGAGGCTCCCACCCTGCTTGTGGGCAGTGGCTGATTTTGGGCTTGTCCGCCTGGCCTGTGGAGAGCTGTGTCTGGGGTGTGGGTCCCAGCTTTGTGGGCTGTGTCGTGGCATCGTTGTGCAGTGTGTGGAGGGTGCCAATTACCTGCTGGGAAGGAAAGCTGCTGGCAACTGTTTAAGGGCAGAGGGAGCCTCTCCTCGTACAGCCAGGGCATCCCAGGGCCAGAGGAAGGTGGCAGAAGGGGGTCTAGCAGGCCGGGCAGGGGTTCTGTGGGAAGCAGAAATGGGGTGGCGGTGGCTCAGATAACCACGTACCTCTCAGCCTTCCCTTTCCCCAGGTGGGTGGGGAGGGAGATGCGGGGCAGGCAGCAACTTGCTCAAGGCCACACCAAGGGTTTAAGCTCAGCCTGGCCCAGATGCCAGCCCTGGCATCTCCTGCCCCTCCCTCCGTAGCTGGGCACTGTGCATCCAGACCCAGGGGGCCAGCCTCCCCCATTGTCCCCCTTCTTCAGGCCAGCTGTTTCTGTGTCTCCTGGCAGAAAGGAAAGAGATGGTTTCTCTCTTTCCTGCCTCATCCCTGCACCCAGGCAGCTTTGATCAGCCTCTTAAACAGTTCTGGCTGTGGCCATCCCTGTGGCCTCCTGCCCGGGCCTTCCCGCCATCGTCTTGCACCTGGCCTGCTCAGAAGACTCCTTGGGGCCACCCTCCTCCCACAGTCCTGCCCTCCCTCCACCCAGTCTCCTCTTTGCAGCCGGAACCGTCTCTCAAACACCAGCCTATCCCTGTAGTCCCACTGCCCTAGGTGAGGCCAGCTCTTTGGCTCTGTATCCGACAGGCCTCTGCTCTCCGGTCCCCGGCCTGTGTGGGGGCCCTCCCCCTGCATGTTCTCCTTGCTTTGGCTGACTGGCTGCTCTCCCGCAGTCCCAGCGGGCCTGCCTTCCTTAGGGGAATTGTCTTTGGTCCACACCCGCCCTGTCCCTTGTCGCCCTACCACTGTTGTCTCCACAGCACCTCTGCTGGCTGCAGTCAGTGGTGCTGGGTGTGGGGGTAGGAGTGGGAGCAGGGTGTGCTTGAATGGGGCCATCCCAGGGGAGATGTGTGCTCCTTACCAATATTGTATCAGTCAGGGTTCTCCAGAGCAGCAGAGCCAATAGCATATGGTTAGATAGGAAGATTTAATATCAGGGACTGGCTCATATGATCCGGAGGGCTGAGAAGTCCTGAAATCAGCTGCTGTGAAGCTGGAGGTCAGGAAGGCTAGTGGTGCAGCTCCAGTCCTGATCCGAAGGCTCGAGACTCGAGGGCCCCGATGGTGTGAGTCCCAGTCTGAGCCCAAAGGCCTGAGAACCAGGAGCACTGATATCTGAGGGCAGGAGGTGATGGCTGTGTCCGCTGGGCACCCCTTAGCCCGGGCAGGATGGCGCCATAGCATTCGCCATCATAAACGTCAATTCATTTTATAGCCTCTTGTACTAGAGGGAACTAGAGCGGGGGCCTCACGTGTCTTCCTGTGGTGTTTCCCTCCTGGCGCAGGGCGGTTGGGAGCTGAGCTTTTGAAGGGACTGGCAGGGTCAGCCCGGCCGTGCTCTGCAGTGCCGGGCAGTCTGTGCCTTGAAGGGGACTGCCTGTTTCGGTGCTGCTTTATCATAGGCCTGCGCCTGCTCCAGGCAACCCTCACTTCGAGCTGCTCAGACTTGGATTCTGGGTTGCCCAGAGCCTGCCTTATGTCTGCGGGGCCCCCTCTGCCTGCTCAGGGCCTGCCCTCTGCCTGATGAGTTCCTTAGCGGGCAGCAGGGCGGCCCGTTCCAATCAGCTATGGATAGAACCCAGGGCTGTGGCGCTGGGCTGTGTGGTGGGGGCAGTTGGCTCTGCAAAGCCAGGCCAGGCAGTGGCTGGGGCCTGGGTCTGGCCTTGGCACAGAGGGTTCAGCACTCGGCTCTGGCCCTGTGAACCTGGGTTCCTAGCCTACCCTGAGTAACCTCCTGAGCCCCGGCTTGCACACACGTGACCTTGGCACCGTGAGAGTTCAGAGCTTGCTGGTTCTGAAAGAAATGCAGGTGATCCCGTGAAGCGCTCAGCCTGGGGTCTGCCGCGGGAGGGCCTGTGATTCTGTTTTTATGGTGACTGTCCTCATTCCCACCCTGGTTCTTTCTGGGCCTGCTCTGCCCCGTCTGGCTACGGGGCCTTGGACGAGACGCATCCATTTCTAGACCCGTCTTCTCCACGTGTAAGGTGAGGGTTCTGGATGCTTGTTTCCCTCGAGGCCTCTTGCAGCTCGGACGTGGTGCAGAGTGGTTGACTCCATGAGGCCCCCACTCCCCACTCCCTGTCTGGACAGCTCTTCTGCAGGGGTGGGCTGGGGAGGGAGATGGATCCTGGGGTCCCACATGGGAATCCGCCTATGTAGACACCTGCGTTCCAGCCCCTTGGTTCACTGTCTCCACCTCTGGGAAGAAGGAAGGGTCCAAGGAAGAAGCAGTGTGGGAGGCTCTTGGAGGGGGCGAGACATCCGTGTAGAGAGGGGGTGGGGTGGGGGAGGCCAGAACCCCTCCCTTCTGCCCTTGTGGTGCTGCTCCTGTAACCCCGCGTTGGCCTCACATCTGGGCGGGTACTTTGAGCTTCCTGTGGACTTCGTGTACCTTGGAGGCAGTAACTCACATGCTGGGCAGCAGATCTGTGTCATAATTTCTGGCCTTGCCTCTGAGTAAAGAGGGACTAATGTGGCTTGTCAGCAGCCCGGGTCTGGGATGCCTTCCACACTGGAACCCACCTTCATCCCCCCTTTTTCCTGGTGGACAGGGGAGGGAGGCGCCGTCTCTGCTTGGCTCCTGCAGCCACAGCAGCGCTGAGTGATGCCCAGGAGGGGCTGGGGAGTGTCTCTGGGAATGAGTGAGCAGCATTCGCAGACAGTGAGTGGCCCGGCCTACCCAGCCAGTCGTGCTGGGACAGGTTTACTGGCCTCGCAGGCTGCAGGGCCCCACTCAGAAACCTTGCTTTCATGCCTGGAGGCTATGGTTTGTCCCTCAGCTTCAAATCCAGGATGGATAGCCGGCCCTCCGGGGCAGGGTGGCGTGGAGAGCTGGGCTCTGCTGCTGGAGGCACCAGCCGTCTGCCCCAGCCCCAGGGACTCCTCCTCAGAAACGGGAGAGCCACAGAACCGTCTCGTGGGGGTTTCGAGGGAATAAAATGAAATAAACCTGGGAAAGATCTGGCAGGCAGGAGGCCTAGACAGTGGTTAGCTGTCGTGGAGGACACCATGTCTGGGAGAAAAGAGCCTCAGGCTCCAAACGGGAACCCCTGCTTCTAGGCCGGGCTCTGCCTGGAAGTTGCTGGGTGGGCTTGTGAAGCTCTTGCATCTCCCCAGCTGGGTTTTAGGTTTCGCATCTCACAACTGGAGAATTTGGACCAGATGGCTGCTAAGCTGCTTCCACGAAGGACGGGGAATTCCCCCCAACAGCCCCGACCCCCGACTGATTCCTGTAGAGTTTCCTGGTGGGGAGCAGCTGCCGCCTGATGCCTCGTCTGTGCTTGCCCTGGGACACAAGACTTCCGTGCTGGCATTAGGAACTGGGGACAGTGGGCAGTCAGCGCTCAGGGGACCCGAGGCTATTGGTGCACGTGTTTCCCAGGGCAGTGCCACTCGCTTATTGGGTGCTGATCACTTTCATAGGCAGCATCTGCCCAGAGCACTGTGCAGAGATAGCTGCAGAAGCCAGTGTCTTCAGCAGGGGCACAGTGACCGGTTAGTGACTCCACCGTGAGCACAGTGGGAGTGGGAGATGGCAGGACGCCCCTTGCCATCTGTATGTCTTGTGGTTTCCTTATTCCACACACAGGGGAACCGAGGCCCAGAGAGGAGTGGCTGAGATCATCCGTGGCAGGCTTAGGACTTGATCCCAGCTGTGGCATAAGGTCCTGATCTGAGCCTCTGTACTGTTTTGCTCGGGATCTCACATTAAATTGTAGCTTCCCTCACATGCCCAGCACAGAGCAGGCACTCAGCTAACATGTGAGTCCGGTTGCCGTTGTGTACTTTCCTGTCTTCCTTCCTCCGTCCCCTACCACCCCGCCACCTCCCTCTGTCGCCCAGGCTGGAGTACAATGGTGCAAGCTTGGCTCACTGCAACCTCCACCTCCTGGGTTCAAGCGATTCTTCTGCCCCAGCCTCCCAAGTAGCTGAGATTACAGGTGCACACCACTACGCCTGACTAATTTTTGTATTTTTAGTAGAGATGGGGTTTCACCATGTTGCCCAGGCTACTCTAGAACTCCTAGCTTCAAGTGATCTGCCTGCCTCTGCCTCCCAAAGTGCTAGGATTACAGGCATGAACCACCCACTTGCGTGCTTTTCTGTCTACCCGTCTGCCCCTCTTTGTGAGTGGTAGACTCTGTCTTAGTCAAGAAGCTTCCAGAGCCCCATGGTTGGAGTGGCCGCCTGGAGAGGACGTGCTGCTCTGGATACTCCACCAGCGCACCCCTCCTCCAGTGCTCTAGGAGGCCATCTGGGCCTACTTCTCCCCTCCAGCCTCATTTTTCCCTGGATCCCAAGGTGCACAAAGCGACGTTGACCCCCGGGGCTTCCCTGCCAGCCTTCCTGCCTCTGCTCTAGGCCTTGGGTTTCCTCTGGAGGTGTCAGGAGCTGGGCCTAGGACCCCATCCCCTTCAAGCCAAGGAGAGACATGCTGGTTGGGGCGGCTGGGCCAGTGTAACTGACTGCAGTGGGGAAAGGATGGTACGTGGGGTGAGGACGCCATCAGCCCTTTTCCTCTAGCCTGGCCACACCATGGCAGAGAAGGGGGGGGGGGAAGTTAGACTTGCAATCACCCATCCAGCACAGCCATGGAAACATGGAGGATGTGGGTGCTGGGAGCCGAGCATGCAGGGAGGAAGCCAGGGCTTGCAGTTTTCTTTGGGGCTGGCCCCTGCCCCTTTCTTCTCTTCCCTCTTGGGGTTGGCCAGGTCACTGAGGCCCTGGTTCACATACGATCAGTCTCCCCACATCCCTGGCCCTGGCCAGTGTCCTATTCACAGCTGGGCCATCCCTGGGGGCTTCTGCTCAGCCACTCCCTTGAGGAGCTCACAAGAATCTTCAGGTCTGCCCTCTGTGCCAGTGCCTGAGAGTCCTAGATGTGATTCCAACTGGGAGAACCTTCCAGACTAGAATCCCAGCCTTTCATTCCCAGTGGGGCAGGCACTCAGAGGAAGGGTGGAGCGAGGACACCATGGAGCCATGATCTAGCTGGAGGGTCTGTCCCCAAACCACCTGCTGAGGGCTCAGAAGGGGCAGGGTTGGCCCTGGGCAGGGGGTGGCTCTCAGGTACCTTACTGTTAGGAGCTGGACTTTGAGTCAGACCCAGGCTTCAGCCTTCCACAGCAATGAGACCTTGGTCGAGTCATGTTACCTCTCTGAACTTGGGTTTTCTCAGTTGCAAAATAGGGTCAGTGGTGCCTCCATGGTGGGTAGTTGTGACCCCCACCATGAGGGAGGACATTTGTACAGAAAATGTCAAAGGTGTGTTAGGGACTCAGGGAGATAAGTATGAGGCTGGCCGTCAGGAGCTCATCTTCTCTCTCTTCTCTCCTTACTTCATCAGAAGGGACTGGGGCAAAGGGATCCCTCTGAGTCAGCATCCATCTACCCACCATCTGTTCATCCGTCCATCCACCCATCCATCTGTCCGTCCGTCCGTCCATCCATCCATCCATCCATCCATCCATCCATCCATCCATCCATCCATCCGCCTACGCATCCGTCCATCTATTCATCCATTCATCCATCCATCCACGCACCCACCCACTTACCATCTGTCCACCTGCCCCTCCATTCATCCATCCACCCCCGATTCATCCATCCACCCACCCACTTACTTATCCATCCACCTACCCACCCACTTATCCATCTATCTGTCCATCCAACCATCCATCTACCTGTTCACCCACCCACCCACTTATCCATCCACCCACCTACCCACCCACCTACGCACTCACTTATCCATCCCTCCAGCCATCCATTCATCCACCCACTCATCTATCCATCCATCTGCCCATCTATCCATCCATCTGTTCACCCATCCACTTATCCATCCATCCATCCACCCACCCACCCACCCATTTATCCACCCATCCACCCACCCACTCATCTGTCCACCCATCTGCCCATCCATTCATCCATCTGTTCACCCACCCACCCACCCAGTTATCCATCCATCCATCCATCCATCCATCCATCCATCCACCCACCCACCCACCCATCTGTTTACCCATCTGCCCATCCATCCATCCATCTGTTCACCCACCCATACACTTATCCATCCATCCACCCACCCACCTACCCACTTATCTATCCATCCACCCACCCACCCACCCATCTGCCCATCCATGCATCCTTCCATCCTTCCATTCATTTACCCACCCACCCACTTATCCACCCACACACCCTTATCCATCCATCCGTCCATCCATCCGTCTTTCCACCTACCCACCCACCTGTCCACTCATCTGCTCATCCATCCATTTGTTCACACACCCACCCACTTATCCATCCACCCACCCACCCACTTATCCATCTATGTTGTAGACAAGGAGCACCCACAGAGTGTAAGGCACAAAGATTTGGGCTGCTGGTCCCCAAGGCTCAGGTTCTCTCTCAGACTCCTGCATTTGAGGGTGTTGATCCAGACCCACTGAGAGTAAGGAAGCATATATTTGGGTATCATTTTGTTGAAAGCTCCAGGAGGAGTGGGCCAATTCTGAGCTATTTATTTACAGAGAAGACGTTCTCACCTTTTTCTTTCCTTCTAAATGACTTTCGAGCCCTGATCTTCTTTGTAAGGACAACCAGACCCTCCTTTCATGCATTCCCCTTCAGAGTTGCTGCCAGTTGCCTGGCTGAGTGGCATTTTTCATTTTGCCGCTCAGGGGCCTTGGGGTGGCTCCCACCTCTCTTTCTGCACTCTGCTGGCTTCCAAGAAAAAAATATTGATGTCGGGCCCCACAGCCCTGCCATTGCCCAATGCAGTGGCTGAGAAGTGCCTTGCCTGCTTGCTTTTGTTTTTCCAGCCTCCTCCTGGTGGCAAAACCTGAATGTGAAGCTGTGATTGCACATGTTTTGTAATTATCACTGCTCGATGGTCGCTTGTCATTCTGAAGGCAAGAACCCCAAGTTTTCCTGACCTTGCTTTCCACGTGAAAAAAGAAAAAAAAAATGAAGGATAACACAGGCTGAGCTAGAAAAAGTAATTTATAATGATTTGCTTCTGAATATGCAGCAATAGGAACTGTAGATTTCCAAGGCAGATAGGTGAGTTTCCGGGGCAACATATTTAAATGAGTTTGATAATCTTGCCATTTGGCTCCATTGGGCTGCGTGTGTGTGTGTGTGTGTGTGTGTTTCCAGATGCGTGGTAATGGCTGATAAGGAAGGTCTGCGGCTGGGGCCAGGTCTGTGCAGTCCCTGCTTACTGATTGCTAATGACGGCAGGAGGGTTGGGGCCAGACAGCTCTTCTGATCAGCAGAGCCTCTGAGAGCAGGCTGGGTCGGTGGATGGCTCATCATCACGTGGTCGCCAGCACGGCTCGGGGCTCCGATTTCTTTTAAATTTTTATTTTTTTTTTGAGATAGGGTTTCACTCTGTCTCCCAGCCTGAAGTGCAGTGGCATGATCCTGGCTCACTGCAGCTTCGACCACCTGGGCTTAAGTGATCCTCCCACCTCAGCCTCCCGAATAGCCAGGACCACAGGTGCATGCCACCACATCTGGTTATTTTTATTTTTTTAGTTTTTGTAGAGATGGAGTCTCGTTGTATTGCTCAGGCTGGCCTCAGACTTCTGGCTTCCAGCAATCTTCCTATCTCAGCCTCCCAAAGTGCTGAGACTGCATGTGTGAGCCACTGCACCTGGCCCTAAAGCCTTTTTTGTTGTTGTTGTTTAAGAGATGGAGGCTGGGTGTGGTAGTTTATGCCTGTAATCCCAGCACTTTGGGAGGCTGAGGTGGGTGGATCACCTGAGGTTAGACCAGCCTGGCTGACATGCTGAAACCCCGTCTCTACTAAAAATACAAGATTAGCCAGGTGTGGCAACACTTGTCTGTAATCCCCAGCTACTCAGGAGGCTAAGGCAGGAGAATCGCTTGAGTCCGGGAGGCAGAGGTTGCAGTGGGCGGAGATGGTGCCATTGCACTCCAGCCTGGGTGACAAGAATGAAACTCTGTCTCAAAAAAAAAAAATAGATGGGGACTCACCCTGTTGCCGAGGCTGGTTTGGAACTCCTCATCTCAAGTGAGGCTGTAGCTGGGATTACAGGCATGAGCCACTGCACCCAGCTTGATTTCCCTTTGTAAGGCACACGTGCATCCACCCGGGTGGTTGTTCTGGGTCACCATTGCCCGGCTTGAGTGTCTTGACTGAGGTTTGGCCGGAAGAACCATGTGCTCAGGTTCACATCCCAAGTACCAGGGGAAGCTGTGAGGCTGCTGGGATAGGACGGGCCAGAGCGGCATTCCCAGGAGATGGAGGGACACTTCAGCGGCTATGGGTGTCTTCTGAAGTCATAACAAACATGCGCGCTTCTGGCCCTGAGCCTAGTACTTTGCTCTGTTTTCGTTTCTTCATTCAAGCAAGTGGTGGATGGAGTGCAGCCGTGAGTCCCTCTGTGGGCCTTCCTGACCGGCCGCAGTCCCCTTTCCACAAGCTGAGAGTGAGCGAGTCCCTGCTTTGGGCCAGGCTCCGTCTCATTCACCTACAGCCACACAGGTAGACACTATTATCCCCATCTCACAGATGAGTCAACCCAGCCTCAGGGAGCCTCAGCATAGTGCCCGGGAAGGGCGGATTTGAACCGAGGGCGGTCTGGGCTCTTCCCTCTTTGCAGAGCATCTCCTGGCCAGAGCCAGAAGACTCATTTCTCTTCCTTCTCCCTGCCGTGCCCCACCACCTCACGGGGATGTGGCACCTGCTGTGCTGTGGGCAGGTTGTGCCTCGTATTGCCGCACAGACCTGTGCCCCGGGCAGCTCACTGCAGTTGGGTTGAGTCAGGACCCAACTGTCACTTCAGATCAAGAAGCACGGAGGGCAGCAAGGATGCCCGTGGCCACCTTGGGAAGTTTCCTCAAGATGAAGGGACTTTTAAACGTGGAACAAGACAGTTAACAAGCGTATGGAGAGGCCAGTGGCTGCCTCACTCCAAGTCTCCTGGTCTGTCTGTCTGAGGTGCACTTGGGGCCTTGGGTGGGGAACAGCTGGGAGGTCTTTCTGAGACCTCAGATCCCTGTCTGAGCAATTCCTGTAGGCGGTGTGGGAGGAGTGGCTCATTTCCATTGGTTTAGGAAATGATGCTGGAGGCTACTCTGAGCCCAGCACTCAGCTGAGTTGGGGCCAGGTGGACCGCCGCACACTGGACCATTTCTCCTGGCAGCTGCCAGTATCCTCGGCTGTCCAACTAGAGGACTGTGGATGGGTCGCTGGATGCGACAGAGCCTTGCTTCTCCTGGGAGAAGGTGCATGTGTTTTCCAGCTGCAGGTGGCGAGAGTTGGGTGGGACATCTTGAGTCTAGCACTGCACAGGGCGTGGGGGGCACTGATAACCGTTGGCCACTGCTACTCTTGTCTTCACCTGGTGCATTGGGGTCTGTAGGTGGTGGCCAGGAGGGTATGGCTGGCCCTGCCAGAGAGTCGTGGAAAGGGGGATTCCCTCCAGAGGCCCTAAGCAAAACCAGTACTCCTGGAGGCTTGATGAGGGTCAGAGAGGGGCCTGCAGGGTGCCGGGAACTTGTAAACCTTGTCAGAGCACGTGGCGCCCTTCCCTAGGGCCCCAGGCGGCCCCACCATGGGGGCCCTCATTGGCTTCACTGGCTCAAGCGCAGGGTGATTGGGTCACTTTTTTGGCTTCTCTCTCTCTGAGGCGCCAGAAAGAGAAAGCTAGAGTTGTGCACACATCGCCTGGTGAGATGGGCTTCCTGGAGGGAGGCCTGATGGGCACTGGGTGTTGAGCATTGATGCTGGCCTTGGCTTGCCCAGCTGCAGACCTGCTCTGAGGACCCCATGGTCCCCTGTGTGGGTGGACGCCTGCTCTGACTCTGCAGGGAGTGCTGGGACCACCAGCAGAACCATGGCCTTGTCCTCACTTGACACTCATGGGCAGCGTTGCATCCCCTCCAGGGGTGTGTCCTCCTGCAGGACCCAGCAGCCTTGTGACGAGACCTCTGTTAGGACCATGTTTTATAGTTGAGGAAACAGGCTCAGGGAGGCTGAGAGTCGCCCCAGCTCCAAGGGGGAAGCTGACATTCGAACCTCAACCTGTGTGGCCGGGAGTTCCTGCTTCCATGTCACTGCCCCACACTGCCACCCTGTGATGTGTGCTAAACAAACACCACCCCATCATCTATCATCATAATGGCAAAATTGGCAGGTTCCTCTTTTTTTTTCTTTTTTTTTGAGACGGAATCTTGCTTTGTTGCCCAGGTTGGAGTGCAGTGGCGCAATCTCGGCCCTCTGGAACCTCCGCCTCCTGGGTTCAAGCCATTCTCCTGCCTCAGCCTCCCAGGTAACTGGGACTACAGGCGTGTACCACCACGCCTGGCTAATTTTTTTGTAGTTTTGGTAGAGATGGGGTTTCACCAGGCTGGCCAGGCTGGTCTCGAACTCCTAACCTCAAGTGATCCACCCACCTCGGCCTCCCAAAGTGCTGGGATTACAGACGTGAGCCACCACGCCTGACCAGGCTCCTCTTTAAAATCATCGCAGTGTAGTTGCCCCGCACTGACTGATGTTGAGTAGACGTGTCCTCACTCCCACCGATGGGCCCCAGGCTCACGGGGATTTGACGGCTGTTTTGCTTGGAGGTTTTTGTGAGTTCCTGCTCCGTGGAAGCGTAGGGATTTCTACGAAACACAGTGGTCCAGTGAGCATGGGCTCCTCCCCTCCCCTCAACACATAGAGTCCCTCTTTAAATGAAATAATGCAAACTAAAACAGGATTACTAGGCTTAGAACTAGAAAGGGAAATCCTCAATTGTCAGAAACCAAGAGGAATGTCAAAGACAGAAAGAGGAGCCAGGCCAGCTTGGCTCCCCACCCACCCCCTGGGAGGCCTGGAACCAGGCCCACCCTGGGGCCTGGGCCCCAACAGCTGGGGTTGCATCATGGTGGAGGTGAGGGAGATGGAATGGACGCAGTGCAGAGAGCTGAGCCAGGAAGGCCGAGAGGGCCATGCAGTGGGGACCAGAGAGCTGTACTCTGGCACACAGAAGCAGCTGACCATCCCAGGCTGGGCAGGGAAACAGTCTCTGGCAGGATCCATCCTGCATTGGCACCAGGCCCGAGGTGGGGCCTGAAAGCCAGGGGGAAACCAGGAGAGCCTCACAGTTATGCCTCTCAGAGCTTGGGGGCTCCCTCCACCCATTGAAAACAATCCCCATTGAGGATGCACTTACAGCATAGAACAACATATACGTGTGTTTATATACAATACATGTAATCTGTGAATATATGTATGTTTACCAGACTAGCCAGCTGGTGCTGAAAAAGAACAAATCAGCATGGGGGAGGGGGCTAGCAGATGCAATTGATGAGAAAGAATTTCTATTCTCGGCAAAAAGGAACAGAATGCAAAAGAAAAGAAGAGAAAATGATGAGTAAACAAGCAGGGCAAAAAGAACAGATGGGCTTTGAGGAAAGAACTAAATAGAAATTCTCAAAATGAAAATTGAGGTTGTTGAAACGAAAAACTCAGTATGTGTCTTAAACAGTGGTCTAGGTGGAGCTGAAGGGAGAATTAATGAATCAGAAGATAGAACCGAGGAAGTCACTAAGAATATAGCAAGAAGGATGAAGTTACAGGAGATGTGAAAAAGAAGTGAGGCAGACAATGCAGAGAGAAGGTGCAGAGGTGCAGTGTAGACTGGGATGAGGTCACGTGTGAATAGCTAGACATCTGGGTTCTTTCCAGAAGGCCATGCAAAACTGGGGATTGTCCAACAGTGAATCCACAGTCTACGTTTCCTTTTTCTTCATGGCCCTGTCTTGAGTTTTGACTGTGGATGTTTAAGTTGCAAGTACTGTGAGCACAGCACCTCTGTCCTCCGTTTGGAAACTCGATGCAGTAAAGTAAAGATGCTGAAGTGTTTTTGTGGAAGGAACCGTCAAGTGGAGTTTTCGGTGCCTAGGCTCTGGGGTCACTGAGGCTTCCTATCCTCTGCTGAAACTGCAGCATAGAGCTTTGCATTTACGGTCACTGTGATCTAAAGGTTTCTCAGGTGGAGTTGTAGCTGAAGGGCCTACAACGTGAAGACGTTGGAGATAAATCATTCAGCAAAGCCAACTTAGTTCCTACCCTGGAAGAGCTCACAGACCACATCCCCTTCCCTGCGTCCTTCCTGGTCCCTCTGCTTCCCCATCCAGTGTGTAGGGGCTTCAGGGACCCTGCCTCTGTGAGGCGTCCACAAGTGGACAATTGGGACATGCTCCTGGCTTCCCCGCAGGCTTTGACCCAGTCTGTGGCGTTACCCGTCTGGCCAGTCCCTAGGGGACAGAGGGCCCCAGTGGGCTGCATATCCAGCCATGTGGGTCCTGAACTATAAATGCAGATTCCCAGGCCCCAGAGCCTATGGGATGGGGGATAGGACCTAGGGTCTGTCCTTTAAAGCGCCATCCTGGAAAGGTTGTACTGTGGCTGTGTGGAGGCTGACGGGCTGCCAATGTCTGAGAACCTGAGGTCAGAACAGGCCATGGTTGGGTGGGGATGGAGCCAGGGCTGCCATCCAGGATCTGGACTCAACCACCACAGCCTGTCCTCTGAGCTCTCCAGTCCCCACCTCGTTCCTCAGTGAGTCTCACTGAGCACAGCCGGGTGAGGCCTGGACATTGGTGAATGGTACAGAGGCCTGAAGCTTTGGGAGCTGGCGGTGCAGGTGGACTCCCCAGCAGGCCTGGTCCTTTCGAGTAGCACATCTTTCCCCTTGTCCTTCCTCCCTGTTCCTTGTCCCCAGCACACACACTCCTTTCCTCCTGCCCCAGCGGCTGTCTTCAGGAGAGGGAGGGAAGGAGGAAGGGAAGTGCGGCTGTGTGTCTTCATTCGTTTGTTAACCGGCGCTTGGAACAGACGTAATAAAAGTAGGGAAAATGTCATCCTTTGACATTTGCGATATCGGAAGAGTTGGCTGGGGCTGTGGGCTAAGAGGTGTTTGATCATTGCCTGAGGGCCAGGCCCCTGGGGACACCAGCTTTCTGTCCTGGGAGTGGGGTGGGCATAGCCAGAGTTGCCCTGGGGAGCTACTGTGGGGCATCCCTCTTCCTCCAGGGAGGTACTTCTGTTCCCAACCTTTCAGGCCGGTGGGTTTCGTACGGGGCCACCTCTGCCGCATCTGACCGCATGGCTATCTCAGTGGTCTGGTGTCTGCTCCAGCAGCGCCTGCCCTGGGTTTTGGGTCACTGGAGTATGGTCCCCCATGGTGGGCCCCTGAGCTTCCCCCTGTCCCCAGTGCCAGCCAGGAAGCCTGAAATTCAGGCAGATGGAGGGACAGGGCTCCTCCAGCATAGCTGGTCACGCTGAACCCATGGAAGGAGCTGCCCATCAATGCTGCAGGCCCTCCAGAGCCCTTCATACGCCACTCATGACATGTTCATCCTGGGGCAAAGCGCCCCAAGCTCGGGGCTGAGGCTGCTGTGGTCATAGCAGCTGTAGAAATTGTCCACAGGAGCCACAGATGCACGGATGCAGGAGACCCATGTTCTGGCCTTGGCTGGCTCACCCACCACACCTCCTTTCTGTCTCCGGTTCCATCTGTATGACCTGACCTGGGGCCTTTGCACTGACTCCAGGTTGACAAACATGTTCTTGTGTGTCAGTGCTGACTGAATGCTGGTGCCTCCTTAGACTCCTTGGAGGAGGACTCTGGGCCTACGCCCGGCTCCTTGGAGGAGCTGATTAGCCACGTCTGCTGTGGGAGGTGTGTGGGAGGGCTCGGGTGCCCTGTAGTTGCCAAACCCTTTGAGATCTAACATTCTTCCAAATAACTGTAAGGACATACAGCAATATTGCTTTAATTTTTGTTTTCCGTAAATGCTTAGAGCTCTTAAAAGCCAAAAACACTCGCAGAGCCAAGTTCCTGATTATTTGTGAAAGGCCCCTTGTAGCATCAGCATGGGAGTGCGGCTGGGCCGGCTGCATAATCGGCCCATTGAGTCTTGTCTGAGGAAGCACAGAAGAACCCTGTCCTTCCACGACCCCGGCTTCCCTGGCCCCGGCCCCTAACCACGAGCACCTACAGGAAGGCAGCAAGCAGCCGCTGGCTCATTGGTCAAACCTGCCATCTCTATGGTTCATTTTCTTTCCTCTCCCCCTTTTGAAAATTGCTGCTGGAAGTGGAACAGCCTGAAAGGAAGCCTGGGGGGTACATCCGGCTGGGGGGCTTTGGCCAAGTGACCAAGCCTCGGTTTTCCTGTCTAACAAATGTGCACTGCAGGATGGCCTCATGGGGTTCCCTGGTGTGGTGTGCGGCACGCGGAGCGCCCTCTGGGCTCCGTTCCTATGACACCAGCACCCAGTAGAGGGTCTTTATGAATTCAGCACGTGGCCGTCGTGGGCCTTTTCCGGTTGCCCACTGCCAGACACACGTGTACATACATGCACACGCAGCCACGTAGCCATTCAGTGCACACACAGACTTGGAGCACACGCAAGCAACATGCACACACGACCACACACGCGAACTTGCGCACACACATGGACTCACACACGTACTCGGTGCAGTTTCAACATCGAGGCCGCACCTGCCTCCTCAGGGCCTGAGTCTGGCGCGCAGGAGCTGCATTCACCCTGTGAATTGTGACAGCTTCCTGGCCATCTCATGTGTGTGAAAACCTGTACCCCTGGGCCAGCCATCTCCTGTCCTCTGCCCCAGGTTCCCCATATTCATCTGCAGAGCCTCTTGTCCTCTCTCCGGCCTGCTTGCCACCCGTCCCTTTGGAGATCTGTGGAGTAGCTGTGTTGGGGCTTTCAATGCCAGGAGACAGGTGGGTCCTGCCTATCCATAGGAGGCCCACATCAAGGGGCAGGCTGGTTAGGGGCAGCAGAGGGAGGAGGAGTGGCTACTGCTGCTCGCCAAACCTTCCTCTTGACCAATCTGCTGGTCAGGGGAGACAAGGAGCGATCCTGTCATGCCGCTGTGCACCTGGAGCTCTTGTCCTTCTGTGTCCTGAACCCTCCATGGAGCCAGGCATCTGGTTAAATGTCATGCAGGGGAGGGCTTGAAGGGAAGCAAGCAGAACCCTGGGATATTTGCATGTGCATGGTACCCTGGCTGCTGGGTGACTTTGGGCGGGTTGCTTGACCTCTCTGGGCTCCCATTTCCCCATCTCTGAAACTGTAGCCGTGTTTCTTACCCAGATGTGATGTGCTTAGTTAACAGTTCTCGATGTCCTGCAAAACACTGTCCCCAGTTCTGTGATGCCTTTTCTGGTTTCTTGTGAAATTATAGGAGTGTCTTTTCTTGTCTCTCACAGGTCATCTCCGCTGTGTCGAGGCTCTCGCTGCACAGCATTGCGCAGAACAAAGGAATCAGGTAAGCTCTCTGGAGTGCGCTGCCAAGGCCAGGTCCTTTCATCTCTGTTGACACCGGCGTGCCTTGTCACACATACTGGGGTGGGAAGCAGATGCCCTCCATCTGCCTGTGTCTTTATCACGCATTTGCAGCGTGTTGTCGAGTAACTTGTTGGCGGCTACAGTAAGGGGTGTCGGGGGAGGGAGGCTTCAGCTCACACGGGGGAAATCTTGCAAGGATGTTACTGACGGCTGCAAAATCTCTTTCGATTTAGGTAATAAGATCAGTAAATTAATCCTTTCACAGATCATTGCCTACCTAAATGTACTCTCCACACATCAGAACCGGGGTCTCTACCGAGAATGAGGTAGCTGGGGTCTGTTTGCAGGGATGGGGCTGGAGCAGGGTGGACTTGCCTAGCTTAGGGGCTGCAGGTCTCTGTGCAGGGCATCTGGACAAGTCAAGCCAAGGAATTTCTCTACTCTCCATTTATTCTGCTTGGACTGCAGAGTTCAGCCTCAGAGGGTCCCATGACCCCTGTGATCTTGCCTCCTGCTTCTGACTCTTGGATGGCACTTGGGCATCTGTGAGAGGAGGGAATGGCCCCAGATAAGAACTGGTCACTGTGGATTCTGACCCACAGATTGAGGTCAGGGAGACCAGGTTCCTGACGGGGTGGGGACGTGTGTCTGGGAGACCCTTGGGAGGACAGGGGCCAGCAGAGTGAGAAGGAGAGGCTGGGATGACAGAGAGAGCCTGGCCTGAGAGCAGAGAGGATGGGGGTCACATCTGGGCACAGGTGACATCATGAGGATGCCCTGATTTTGGGAAGGGGCCTCACCCTGATGTGATCCGTGAGGGACGCCGTGTGTGACTGCAGGCTGGGGGGTCCCAGAACGATGGTGCTGGAGCATTTGGTGGCACAGTTGCCCCTTGGTGGGGGCCATTTGTTCAGGTTCACAGAGACTCTGGGCAGGGCTAAATGTTCCTAAACCCATGGGGACTTCCGATGTTGGATTCTCAGAGGACTCAGAAATTCCTTTGAGTTGAGGTTTTTTTGAAAATATGAAATATAGGACAGACTCTTAAAATTACATATTAATCACATACAAAAGAATATTTAGAACACATTTGGGGCATAAAGAATAACAGTGAAAACCCCGGTGCCCAGCGCCCTGAGTACTTTCTAGAGGATAACTAACACCTCTGGGGCCCCACCAGTCCCTCCACCAGGTATGTAGGCTGTTTCCCAACTGGTGCAAAGTCTGTAATAGGTACCATTTAAAACACCATTTAAAACATTTAAAATGATACTTTTTTTTAAAGTATCATTTCTGGATACAAAGACTATGTGTTGTTTGTTTTTGTTTCCAGAAATGATGGTTCCTTCTTCCTTCCGCCAGCCCGTGACATACAATACTGTCAGTGGCGTGGTTGTACTCCCTAGCCTGTTTTTTCTTGTTTTGTTTTGTTTTGTTAACATATTATTAGGCAGGAAAGAGAGTCAAGCAACAAAAAATCAGTCATTTTAATTGCTCCTGCACAAAATACTAGACTTTTTATCTCTTCTCCAAATCCATTAGACATTCTCCCAAACTGGAGGCCTGGTGCTGCAGACCCCACGTCAGATGAGTGACCTGATTCTGTTCCTGGGAAGGCAGGTGGCCCGGCTTGGCATTGGCGCGGTCCTGCCACAGGTGCCCACAGCCATATCCCCTCTCCTGCTTCAGACAGTCCGTGGTCACAGTCCTGGGTCACAGCTGTGTCTGTGTCAGGCTCTGGATGTCCCTGCCCTCCTAAGGCTGAGGTGCTCCGTCTGAAGCTGCGAGGGCCTGTTTCCCTTGGGGTTTACAGGTGGCAACGGGAGCCCACTGGTGGCTTCAGGGATGGTGAGGACAGTGGGAAGGGCTGGCCCTGCATCTATCCTGCATGTCTGTCCTGCTGTCTGATGAATGGGGAGGCCCTTTGAGGCCCGGGGTGGGGACCCTCGCTCCCTCCCTCCCTCCGGGCCACTCCCTCCCTCTGCCACCTCTCTGGCCCCTCCACCCAGCCAACCCCAGAGGACGCTGCTGGTGCTTCATGCCGCTCCTCCCAGGACGGGCGGAGCAGTCGGTTGGCCCTGCTTGCTGGCCCTGGCTCTGGGGCTGGCAGATGTAGAGGGAAACCTGCCCTCTTTCCTCTCAGGTCGGGGAACTGCCTAGGCAGCGTGTGGGCACACTGGCCCCTGGGACTGGGAACACAGACTGCAGCCCTGAAGGCTGCCGCCCCACGGGAGACCTGGGTGGAGGCATGGTGAGCCAGGGCTGCGTGTCGGTGGACCCAGCTCTGAAGCCTGTGTCCTGGTTAGCTGTGGGGCTCGTGCTGGAGATATCTCCCCGAGCCTCCCTTTTTATATCTACAAGATGAGGATCAACAATGAGGGCGTCTCGGATTTATTGAGATGAGACCTGTAAATCCCAGGGCGCAGGGCCTGGCCCAGAGAAGGGCTCACTAAATGTTCTCAGTGACAGTAGCAGGGTATGTGTGGGGTCCCCAAGACCATCCTCAGGTTCTCGGATTCACCAGGAGAAGCCATTATGGCTGCGGAGAAAGGTCTAGACTCAAATCAGCAAATGGAAAAGGCCCCGGGGTGGAGCCAGGATACATCGGGCGTGGGTTTGCATTTGTCCCCTCCCCATGGAGCCTTCTGCATAGTCCTTAGTTCTCCCGGCAACGGTGTGTGACAGTAGGCACGTGTGGCAACGGCCACAGAACATTGCCAGCCACGGAATCCCACCCAAGCCCTGGAGTGGGGGTCCTCACTGGTGGTCGGTGGGGTTGGGCATGCCAGTGAGACCAACCTTAGTTACTCCATCCCCAGCCCCTCCCAAGGCCACACTGATCCTGCATTGACCACAGCCCTGCCATAAACCACATCGTGAGCGTACACTGTGTGGTCCAAGGCCTCAGGTGTACAAAGATGCTCTTATCCAGAGGGCTTACCCGGCGGACACTCCAGGACTTAGAGGTTAGAGGTCATCTCCTAGGAGCTGGGCAAGAGCCAGTCTTTTCTTTGGCATGTAGAGGGGTTGAGCACCCCACGTCTGCTGAGTTACCCCTTTCTGCACACAGGACAGGCAGATGTGAGAGACAAAGGGGAGGTGTTTGCAGACCAAAGGAAAGGGCCTCCTGAGTGCAGAGCGAGGCTTCACAGGCTCTGCAGGCCCTTCTCCCCGAGGCCTGACTTTCCTGCCCCTCTCCTCCACCCTCCCTCCTCTGAGCCCCACTCTGGGACTTTTCCTGGGTCCTTTCCCTCTGCAGCCCTTGGGGTTGAGTGCAGACCTCCACTGGTTCACACGCTCAGCCGAGAGTTCGGGAGACAGGTGACAGGCAACCCTCCCAGGCAGCCCTACTTGCTGGCTGAGTCTGAGCAATGTCCCACCCTGCTCCGGATGGGCTGAGATTTCCGTGGGGAATTGAACCTTCTGGGGTCAGCCACCAGCGCTTCACAAGACAATAAGTGTTTCGTTTGGAGCGTTTTGTAGTGTTAGTGATTAGCAAAAGGTTCTAGTTTAGCACAACCCCTTCCTTCTTGAAAACCCGCAAACCAAGCCCACAGCCCTGAAGAATCTCTCCCTCGTTTCATGGCTGAATAGGAGCCCAACGTGCTCCTTCAAAAAAATCATTTTCACAACCCTTGCACTTTGCATAATGAGCTGATTTTCCATAAAAGCCCCAATTATACTTCTCAGAGGCTGATGAATTAGAGACTTAATCTAAGAATCCCGCCCTGGTGCCGGCTGGGGGATCAAACATGTTGGGGAAGGGGGTGAGGGGGAGGATTGTGGTTGTAGAGTGGGAGAGGGGTTTGTGGAAGGCACCCAGTGAGGCATGTGGGGATGTGGATCTTGCTGTGGCCAGAGCTAACCCTCCAGATTGGGGGTGTCCTAATTTGGGGTCATCACAGCTCTGAACGGCTGGGAGGGAGGAGATGGTAAAGGGTAGGACTTCCTGAGAAGGAAGCCAAAAGGTGCCCTCCGCCTGGGAGGTCAGGACCCATGAAGGAAACTTCCATCAGCCAAATAACCTTGGACAGGGATTCTCTTGGAACCTTTGTCTCTTCTTCTGTAGGCTGGGAGCATGGCCCTGCCTCGTGTGGCTGCTGTGTGTCTGTGCACCGTATAGCACAGCACCTGGTCCTTGGTGAAGGACCACGGCTGCTAGGTAGATGTCCTAACCCCCGAACCCTGAGAGAGTGACAAGGAAAAGGGTTTTCGCAGATGTAAATACACACAATTTTAAGAGGGAGGCAGGAAGGTCAGAGTCGGAAGAAGGAGATGTGATGGCAGAGGCGGAGTTAGCGTGATGGGGCTGTGGGCCAAGGAATGCAGGCGGCTTCTTTGGAAGCTGGAAAAGGTAAGGGATGCATTCTCCCCGGAGCCTCCTGAAAGGGACCAGACCCTCAGTACCTTGATGCCAGCCCCTAGAATCCACTTCAGATTTCTGACCCCCTGAACTATAAGAGTCGGTGTTGCTTGTAGCCACCAACTCTCCAACTCTCTGGTGACCTGTTAGAGCAGCAGCAAACGCCCCTGGATTGGCTGGGAGGCTGTCTGAAGGCCCAACTATGTGGCGTGTCTGGGCATGTACCAGCATGGGGTCCTGGTCAGGAGCACATACCAGCATGGGGTCCCGGTGGGGGGCACATACCAGCATGGAGTCTGGATGGAGGGACTCAGTCCTGGCTCCTTGCTGGGCTGGGCTCCTGGCTTTGATTGTCTCGTGCTGGCCCAGCCCTGCCACCCTCTCTTCTGCTTCTGACTTTTAAAAATTCAAATACATTCATATCACATAAATGTAACCCTTTTAAAGTGTGCAATTCAGTGGCATTTAGTACGTTCACAGTATTGTGCAACCACCGCCTCTATCTGCTTTCAAAACATCTTCACACCCCAGAAAGAAGCCCGTCACCGTGAGTAGTCACCGCCCTCCCTAGCCTCGGGCAGCCCCCAGCCTGCTTTCTGTCTGTCTGCTCTGGATGTTTTGTGTCCACGGAATCATACCGTGCGTGCCTTTCACACGTGGCTTCTCCCACTCCGCATCTTGTTTTCAAGGTTCACTCAGCCGTAGCCAGTCAGTGCGCCATTGCTCTTTATGGCCGTGTCACATTCCATTGTGTGGCCGGGCCATATTTTGCATATCTGTTTATCACGTGATGAACCTTTGGCCTGTTTCCACCTTTTGGCTCCTGTGAATAGCATTGCTGTGACGGCTGCAAGGCAGGGGACAGGGGTCAGGCTGAGGTTGGAGTGAGAGAAATGGACGTAAGCTGGAACTTCCTGCTTCAATATGAAGTGAATTCTTAGAATATCAGACATACCCGTATCGAATCTAAGCACAGCAAAACCTGAGGAACTGTAAGCGGTGACCTCGCATTTTGTTATGGCTTTGAGGACCCGCCTTTTGGTCTTCCCATGTGCAGGGGGAGCTGGTGGCGAGCTTTATCCCGGAGCACTGAGCAACCAGACCTAAGATGTGGCTCGTGTGGGGAGAGGCTGGGTGCCTTCCCGGGATATAGAGGCAGCTTGCAGAGACGGCCTCATGCTGAGTTCTTTCCTTTCAGCCTCTGCTCCTGCAGTGGCCGGGAGGGCACTGGAACCCCGTTCCTTGCTGGGTGGCCCAGATAATGAGAAAGTCTATGCAGTGGTGAGGGCTGCATCCTTGACTTCCACTCCCAAACCTGGTTTTGCCTTCCCGAATCACCTACTAGGTACCAAATACCTCTCAAGTGAGACATCTCAGCCAGACGCTCCATGAGTGGGCCTTGGCAGACTCTGCAGTTCCTACACCTCCGTGAACGAGTGTGCTACCCTGTATGCACACTGTTATCCGAGGTGAAGGATAAGCACGCCAACGCCTTGTCCTGCCCCGAGAGTCCCGGCCTCTTCTCCCCGGAGTCTTTGCTGTGTTTGAAGACATTGCTGTGGCTCCTGTAGCCTTCTCTCTTGGGCACAGCATCCCCGGCTCTCAACGCTTTCTTCCATCCGAGCTGGTGTCCCTTTTCCCATCTGGTGCTGCCTGCTTAATTCCAGGTAATTGGGCTGAGAGGAGATGGGGACGGGAGGTGGCAGTCATTATATGCTTAGCAGCTCATCCCTCCAGCAAGATGGGTTTAATTGTCCCACCTGGTGACATCAAACGTCCTGGCCACCTGTCCTCAGTGGGTCTGCTGTGAGGGGACAGGATGACATGTGAGTCCCTGGGCCAGCCTAATTGGAGAGTCTTCTTTTCTTTTTCTTTCCTTTCATTACAATAATGGATTCAACCTCCTCTGCATAGGGAGTGGGAGGGGAGTAATTGGAAGATATTAAACTCCTTCCTGGAGAGGGGAGGTCAGAAGAGGCCACCTTTGGATTGCTGGGCTTCAAGGCTGGGGTCCGGCCCCCTCCAGCCTGCTTCTGGTCACAGCAGCCAGCTCTCTGAAGGGTAGGCTCGAGTCACCAGCTGGCTTGCTCCATCAATCTGGCACCTGTTCCACACCCCAGGCCCTTGTTGCCCTGGTCAGTAGCACAAGCCAGCGGCAATCAGTGAAGAATAGCACTGGGCAGGCCCAGCACTCTGGCCTTGCACAGTCACTGCCTCATTTGCACCACTGCTCCTCCTCTGCATCTGTCCAGCCATGGCTGGGGCCTCCAAGTTTAGGCAGAACAAACTGTGTTAGATGGTGCATGTGTATGGGTGTGTGCATGTGTGTATGTACACGTGCACGTGGGGGTGTGTGTGCAGCTACACATGGGTGTGTGTGTGCATGTGCAGATGTGTGTGTGTGTACAGGTGCATGGAGTGTGTGTGTGCAGGTGTATGGGGTATGTGTGTGCAGGTGCATGGGGTATGTGTGCACATGCAGATGTGTTTGTACAGGTGCATGGAGTGTGTGTGTGCAGGTGTGTGGGGTGTGTGTGTGCAGGTGCATAGGGTGTGTGTGCACATGCAGATGTGTGTGTACAGGTGCATGGAGTGTGTGTGTGTGCAGGTGTATGGGGTGTGTGTGTTCATGTGCAGATGGGGGTGTGTGTGTGTGCATGTGTGTGTGTATATATGCTCATGTGCCCACACATATCTCTGCACTGGGAGTTCCCGGCAGGCCTGGATCTTGCTCATTCTGTATCCCAGTATCTCCAGCAGTCGAGTCTGAATGTAGGGATCATGCCAGCGGGAGCAGCAGGCACCCAGAGTGTTTGGGATCCTCCCTGGGGCTTGGTTGCAGATTCTCAAGGGCTGGTGCTCCTCATGGTGAGGATGGGTGAAGGGAGGGTGCTTGGCTGTCCTGTCTGGGCAGTGTTGGCACGGGGAGGGAGAGCCCAGGGTACTCAGGCCTGGCTTGGTTTCTTTGGTTTAGGGATGCCAATGCTGATGTGGCAGCCAAGGCTAGTGACAGAGCTGACCGTCGTGGGCAAGCGCTTTGGTGTAGCAAAGGGGCGTGGCATGTGTGGGTTGGCCATAGTGCAGGGTGACGTAGATTGTGCTCGGCCGCTCCCTGCCCCACTCCAGCCTTTTGGGTGCTTGTCAGATGGAACCTGCCACACCTGTGGGAGCTGTAGCCGGTGGGTGGTACTCAGAGTGCAGAGAGGGGACAAGCAAGGGGTGATGTCAACGGAGGCTGCTGGGGCAGGGCCTCCCCAGTGCCTGAGGGATTCCTTTTCCATGCACTATACCTGGCCTAGTGTCCAGTTCTGCTGCTCAGCATGGGGGCAGCTCTGCACCAAGCCTTCCACCCTCTCTTGGCCGATGACCCTCTCCCCATGCTTGCTGACAGGAGACCCACACTTGGGAAGGAGTGAGTGGCCCTGGGGTAGAGGGAGGCCACATCTGCAGAGGCAGCAAACACTGACCTTTGCTGTACTAAAGCCACAGCCTGGCCCACTGGCCACCAGAAGTGTGCACCTGGCCCCACACAGAAGGCTTTGAACCCGTTCCCGCTGTCCAGGGCCTGCCGCGGCTTTTACCTGACAGCTGAGTGGCTGGCGGCTGGAATCCAGTCTTGCCACCTACAAGACCTGGGATGTCGTCTGTGAATGGGGTGACTATGGCATCTTGTGTGTGGGGTTTTCATAAGGACTGAGTGGGAGAATCGGGTGACTCTCTGGGCCTGGCACACGGGAAGTGCATGGCACACATTGGCCAGTACGACCTGGGGTGAGTCTATGTCCAGCACAGAAATGGCGAGGGGGGCCCAATGGGTCAACGGGGGCTGTGCCCCCACCCTGCACCCCTAACCGAGCGGCAGGGCTAGGGAACACTGGTGTGTCCTCTCTGCGGTTGCCACCATGAGGATGATGGTGTGAAGGAGACACATTTGTTCAGAAATACAGTAACTGGCTGTTTACTGCATGGCTGGTGTAGATGAGCTCCCTCATGCTGGAGACGGTCAGGAGAAGCAGGGCTGGCAGCCTGGCAGGGGGGCGTGAACAGCCAGCCTGAGCTTCTGCAGTGGGGCAGGGATCTGCCTGTGTCTGTCTTTAAAAGACAAAATGCAGCTGAGTTTCTCTCTTTGCTCAGCTCCAGATCATCACAGCTATTGTCAGATGAACTTGCTGAGCTGCCAGTTTGCCCACTGAGAATACTTCTCCGGCTCATCTAATAGATTTTATTATTACTTCTTTTCTCGTCTCACTCCCTCCTTCCCATCCACCCCCCACTCCCCGCCTTCTGTTCTGCCTTCTTTCCTTCCTTCTTTTTATTCTTCTATCTACCCACTTATCTACCCATCTACCACTCATTCATCATCTATCCATGTATATATCTACCCATCTGCCTGTCCATTCTTTCATCCATCCACCCATCCAGGTACCCTGCAACCCATCCACGCACACACCAAGCCACCCATCTTCCAGTCCATTCATCAGTCTGTCCATCTGTCCACACATCCATACATCTACCCACCCATCCATTATTCAAGCACCCTACAACCCATCAAGCCACCCATCCACCCGTCACTTCTTCAGTTTGTCCATCTGTCTACTCATCAGTCCATCCGTTCACTCATTTATCCTTCCTTC
>NC_045447.1:4415802-4428350 GCF_002776525.5 Piliocolobus tephrosceles
TTCCTTCCTTCCTTCCTTCCTTCCTTCCTTCCTTCCTTCCTTCCTTCTTTCCTTCCTTCCTTCCTTCCTTCCACCACCCATCCATCCATCCATCCATGTACCCATCCATGTATCCATCCATCCATCCATTCATTCGTCCATCCATCCATCCATCCATCCACCCATCCATCCACCCATTGATGCATTCATGCCTGCATGCATCCATCCATCCATCCGTCCGTCCATTTATTCACCCACCCACCCACCCATCCATCCATCCACCCATACACTCATCCACCTATTCATTCACCCTTCTGTTCATCCATTCATTTATCCATGCATGCATGCATGCATCCATCCATCCATCCATTTATTCACCCACCTATCCATCCATCCATCCATCCACCCATACACTCATCCACCCATTCATTCACCCTTCTGTTCATCCATCCATCCATCCATCCATCCATCCATCCATCCATCCACCCACCGTTCTGTCCATTTCCCTTTGCCCTGTTTCACATGAATTGGTCTCAGTGTGGTACTCTAGAGTCATTAAGGCCGCAACCTTTGTTGGCCAAGAGTAATAAAGTTAGGACCCATCTGCTCCCCAGCACATAGTAGGCACCGAATAATATGATGTGGGTGGATGAATGAGCTGACTTGGTTCACTCAGGTGGTGATGAGATGCTGGATCAGTTTCTTGCCCCTGAGCCTCAGTGTCCTCAGCAGTCGGTTGGAGTTACTGGGTTATGAGGATTCAGAAGATGATATCTGTAAAGTCTCAGTATAGTGCCTGGCACACAGTGGGTCCAAAAGCTGAGAGTCAGTAGGAGGAGGAGCTGCCACTCTGTGCCTCAGGTTCCTCATCGGCAAATGGGGATCTCCCAGCACTCACCTGGAAGGCTGCAAGAATTAAAGGAGGCTGTGTGACCAGACTTTCCACGTGGCACATGGCAGCAAAGTTGTCTCCTGAGTGCACGGTGGAGGGCATGTGGCTCTCCATCTGCAGCAGAACTCAGGAATCCCCTAAAGCCCGCAGAGCCCCAGGGGCATGACTGTCCATGAAAGTGGTTTTAGAAGGTGCTGGAGGAAAATGTACATGAGCAGTTGTGCGTCTGCTCCAGTTTTCAGCTCCCGAGCATCACACCTGCCCTACGCCTACTCGGGCAGCTCAGGTGCCTGGAATTTGGGATTTGTTCTTCATGGCACCGTGGTGGGGGAGGACATCCTAGCTGTGCCAGTCGACAGCAGGGTGGTACCTTGCCCACCACTGGCTGGTCCTCGTGGACGAATGTCCCTTGTGTCAAGATGAGAGAACCCTCTGTTCAAGCAAAGGAATTCAGGGCAAGCCCTGGGACCTGGCAGGTGTCTCCAGGTGACGCCAGTGGACTCACGGGGCCCTGCTGGCTCACATTTCAGAGCCTGTGTCTAGCTCCTAGAGCCTGGCACATTCACATCGGAAGGATCTTTCATTCCCTCCCGTTACAGATGGGGAAACTGAGGCCCAGGGAGCATCACTTTCCTGAGGTCTCATGATGTTGATACTTAGCCCAGGGAGTCCATTGCAGTCCATTTGTTTCTTTATTCGTTTGTTCCCTTATTCCCTCATTCATTCCTCGTTCTATTGGTGCCTTGTTCTGCTGGGCCCGGGGCCAGGCACTGGGACATAGCAGGAGCTGGCCAGCCTTGGGATGTGCTTGGTTCTGTGGGGAGTGGACACCGGGCCACTGGTCATGTGTGGGTGAACACACTGCAGCCGTACCTGGGTCAGGGCAGAGCAGGGCAGGGCGTGGTGAGTTCCACACCCGGAGGCTCAGGGTTAAGGGCCTGGCCTGAGGTTGAGAGACTCGAGTTCGAGGCCTAGCTGGGATCCTTGCTGGTGATGTGACCCTCAGCAGATTCCTTAGCCCTGAGCCTGTTCCCTTGTCTACAAATGGAGGCCCACGTGGGCCCGATGGGCCGAGCTGGTGCTGAGGGACCCAGCCCGTGAGGCGCAGCCCCAAGCAGTGGTTCTCAAAGTAAGGCCTGAGGACCCTGTGTCTGGGCACCCTGGCTTTCCATGTAGATCCCAGATAAGCCTGGGGGAAGCAGGTGTATGGGGTGAATGGTGGGCCCCCAAAGCTGTATCCCCCAGAACCTGTGAATGGGACTGTATTGGATAAAGGAGTCTTCACAAATGTGATTAAATTAGGGACCTCTGGATGAGATCATCCTGAATTATCTGGTTGGGCCCTAAATCCAATGACAAGCGTCCTTATAAGAACCACCCAGAGGAGAGACACAGGGAGAAGAGGAGAGGGTCGTGTGAAGAGGGAGGCAGAGGTTAGAGCCATGTAGCCATAGGCCAGGGAACACGTGGAGCCCACCTGAGCTGGAAGAGGCAGGAAGGACCCTCCCCCAGTGCCTCCAGAGGGATCACAGCTCTGCAGCACCTGGATCTCTCAGGTTTCTGGCCTCCAGAACTGGGAGAACTGGAGAGAAGAAGTTTCTGTTGGTTTAAGCCCCCCATTTGATGGTGCTTGGTTACGCAGCCCCAGGACACAAACACAGCAGGGACATGGGTTTTGCTGCACGGCTGGCTCTGGGATGCAGGGTCCAGGAGCGGGTCCCTCAGCCACGCCTCCTCAGCCTAGCCTGCCTGTGGGGCAGAGGCCTGCACTCCCTGGAGGCCGGACCAGCACCCTCACGAGCCCTAACCAGGGCTTCTTTTCTTTTCTTTTTTTTTTTGAGACGGAGTCTGGCTCTGTCGCCCAGGCTGGAGTGCAGTGGCCGGATCTCAGCTCACTGCAAGCTCCGCCTCCCAGGTTTACGCCATTCTCCTGCCTCAGCCTCCCGAGTAGCTGGGACTACAGGCGCCCGCCACCTCACCCGGCTAGTTTTTTTTGTATTTTTTAGTAGAGACGGGGTTTCACCGTGTTAGCCAGGATGGTCTCGATCTCCTGACCTCGTGATCCAGTCGTCTCGGCCTCCCAAAGTGCTGGGATTACAGGCTTGAGCCACCGTGCCCGGCCGCTAACCAGTGCTTCTTAATGTAGCCCTGGCATCCACGAGACCTCCTGGGCCAGGAGGAGGCTTGCAGCTGGGAGGGAGGTTTGGGGTTCAAGGACCCCCCTCTAGGTAGCAGGGATGAGATGTGAGCCTTCGGGGACAGTGTCCTCCTCCTTCCCGGTGTCCTGTCCCAAGTATAACAACACGGTGTGTTTGGGGCAGGAGGAATGTCCTGTGCCTGGTCATTGGCATGAGGTGAAGCCATTTCCAACTCCTGTCCTTCCCTCTAGGGAGCGAAGATGGTTTTACTCTGTAACAAGCAAAACAAACCAAGGCGACCTCCTCAGCAACTGTCACCATTAAAAATTTATCTGGGCAGCTGGGTAACATTATCGGCTCGTTTTCAGAGACTGAGAAGAAAAGACGCATCATGTTTTGTGGTGGGATTTATACATAAGCAGATGAGACGTGCAGTCATTAAAAATGTCCCGGAACAGAAGATGACGTCTTGGCATCTTGGTGGTGTCTTCGGAGACTGTGGTCCGGGAAGTGGGTAGGAAGCGAGCCCCTTCCCGCCCGCTGTGCTCCCTGCAGCGCCGTGCGCCCTGCAACCCCATGCTCCCAGCGGCCCCGTGCTCCCCGCAGCCTCATGCTCCCAGTAGCCCCAAGTGTTCTGCTCCTGTGTCAGCTCCTCTTGCCACTGGAGCAGGGTCTTTAGTAATAACAGGACAGTCCCCCGAATGTCCCCTGCAGTGGCCTCACTGTGGCCCTTGTGTATCGTGTCCCATGCACTGGCTGCTTGTTTCGGGATGGAAAGAAGGTTCTGCAGCGGGAGCAAATAACTCCCGAGTCTTGGTGACTTATGGCAGCAAATGTGTCTCGCTCACAGCACTAGCCAACAGCGGTCAGAGGTCTGGCTGTGCTCTGCTCCCTGCCGTTTGTCCTGGAGCTAGACTGACAGATAGTGTCCAGCGGGAACAGGGCGGGTTGTCTTGGCAGGGCGAAGTAGACAGGGCAGCTCCCGTGCTGGCTGCTGTAGCTGCTGCTTGGAGTCTCATAGATCACTTCCGCCCACATCTCTTTGGTCAAACTGAGTCCTTGGACCTCACCTGGAGGCAGGGGCAGGGCAGGGCAGGATTATCACCTTCCCGCAGGGGTGAAACCAGAATATTTGGCACTAGGCATTCAGCCTGGTACACACCACTTGACACTGCTCATCCCTGAGAGGAGGGATCGATTGTCCCCTTTTTACAGCTGAGGAAACTGAGGCTGATAAGCCTGTGGTCATGCATTCAGGGTGTTGTGGAAATAAACCTAAACACGGGCCTGGGTGACTGCAGAGCCAGTGCCAGGCTGCCATGGGATGGGGCCAGGATTTCAGGGGAGCCTGAACCACGCAGGAGCCTGCCTGAGCCCAGAGCTGTCTGCCTCACCCCCGGCTCATGGCTTTCTTTCCCCAAAGATGCCCAGCCCCATGCGAGGCACGTTCCCAGGGGCCCGTGCCCGCCAGCACATGGCCTGGTTTTGAAGGCAGCACTTAGCAGCGTTTCAACAGAGAGGAAGGAACCCTGGGATCAGCCATCTGGCACCCTTGCTTGTCGCTTTCTCCAGCCTTTTGTTCCGCTCTTTCCCTCTTTATTGATGCATTGATTTAACTTGTAATTACTTTGAACACTCACAAGCTGGCCATAGTCTACCCAAGGACAAGAAGCTTGAAGTTTCTAGCTCTTAGGACACAAAGGAGCTGCGGCCACTCCAGCGCCCGTCAGGAAGTAGCCACCATCCTGAATTTTGGGTTTACCCTTTACTTTTATCAAAATTCAAATACAGTTTTGTTTCATCTTCATTGCTTTGGATGTTTACATGAAGACACCCACCCCTGTTCAAGTGGACTCCTGGGACCTGCTTCTCTTCCTCCCTGTTAGCGATCAGCACAGATGTGGCAAGCCACTCTGTGTCCCGTCTGTCACGGTGGTCCTTCTGGAGCTGCCCCGTCCACCCGCCGTCATAGCAGCAGCGACCAGGTGGCACAGGGCTGTGAACCTCCCAGGCGTCAGCTCATTCAGTGTTCCCCTTGATCCTGGGAGTCAGAGATTTTCACCCCCATTTTGCAGAGGAGGAAGCTGAGGTTCAGAGAGGTCACCTCTAGCCCAGGGCCAACCCTCTGGGCAGTGTGGGGCTGGAACTTTATCTGACGTCCTCAAGTGGGATCTGCCTGGGAGTCAGGGGGCCAGGGTTCCGGGCCCAGCATTGATCCAGGCATGGAGCCCCTGGCCCAGGGTGTCCGGGCTCTTCCCGCTCAATTCTTGGTAGAACTGGCCTCTGACAGCTGAGAAAACCAGCCTTAGGCCTCACTTGCTGACCCTGGGGACAGGAGACGCTCCACTGCCCCTTGGGGTTGCTGGTGGGGAGACTGACGGAGGTCGCGACCCCGTCCAGCACCGAGGTTCCAGCCCTCCGGGGGGTGGGCTGCTCACGCTGAGGTGCGTTGCTGGCTTTGGCCCGAGGTCCCAGCTAGGGTTGGTGGCTGCCGAGTCCTGGGTTTTCTGCTATTTGGAGAATTTTGTTCTTGGATCCTCCCTTCCCTGAGCACCCACTTGGTGGGAGGGGGCAGCTACAGGACGGGAACCCGTATGTCGCTCCAGGTTGGGGATCTGGCATTCTGGGAGCAAGGAGGGTTTGGATGGAACAGGTATCCCAGGAAGGCAGAGGTGAGGCATGGCCAGTTCTGGTTGGAACTTAAGGCGTAGACCTGAGGCTCCAAGGTGGGTAGTTGGGAACCTGGACAGCTGGCCCTCGCCCAGCCCCACCCCACCCAGGGCCGCCTTCAGGCCCAAGGCTGGCACCACCCACAGGAGTCCAAGCCCTGTTCTCTGCTGCAAAGGAGCCCAGCCAAGTCCACCCCCCTCGGGGTTACTGTGGGAGAGCTGGGCTCCATCCTCCTCCTCATGCTTGCTGGGAGCCCCTGCCCAGTGGCCTGGTGACCTGATCACTGGGGCGGACAAGTCGCGCCCTCTTGTCCCTGCCACCCATCAGCCAGTCATGTTCACCTACTGTGTGCAGCCCCTCCAAGGCCCAGAGTTCCCGGGGACATGGTCTTAGGGTGGCAGCGGAGGGATGGGGCGAGGTGGGAGCCCTCGGATGCAGTGGTCTGTGCACCTCACTGAGGAAGCCATGCCCTGCCTGGGCCCTGACGGCCATGGGGAGTTCTGGGGCAGGGAGGCCCAGGCAGAAGCCCTGGGGAACTGTGCTTGGTGGCCCTGGCTAGAGAGGGGCCGGGGCCAGGGCAGCCAGGGACAGGACTGGACAGGGGAGGGAGCAGCGTGTGAGGGGAGCCCTGGGGGTTCCAGCAGGACAGTGGCCTCTGAGATTTTGTCCGGAGCCTTCCTCCGGCCCTGCCTGGCCTCGAGGGGCTCCAGGGTGGAGGCCAGGGCCACTGAGGGGCTGCTGTGGACGCCCAGGTGGGAGTGGTGGAGGGTTGTGGGGCGAGGTAGCAGGAAGAGGGTGAGCGGGGCTGGTAGCCAACAGGAGGTGCCAGGGGTGACACCCAGGCCCTTTGGTGTGGTCCGGACCCTTATGATGACCCGGGGCTGCTGTCCGAGACATGGCCAGGTGGTGTGAGGTCCTGGCTCCCAGCCCAGCTCTGCCACTTTCTGGCTGGCCTCCTTGGGCAGCTTCCTTCATCTCTCTGGGCCTCAGTGTCCTCTTTGGGATGGAGACAGAACCCCATGTTGTGGTGCTGTCGGGAGCATCAGCACAGCTTCCGTCCCGTGAGGACTTCCCTTTTCCCTGCTCTGTGAATGCAGAGGAAAGATTGGGTCCCCACTGTGCCCTTTCAGCTGGGTAGGTGTGCCCCCACCCCTGCTCCAAGACTCCACCAGTGGACAGAGGCTGGTGTCTGTGGAGCAGCTTGACCAGGCTGTCCTGGGACTCCCGAGACTGGCCCCACCTCGGGCAGTTGCTGCCACAATGGAGGGGTGTCCAAGGCTCTCCCGGAAACTTGCTCTCTGCTGGGACTGGCATCCCTAACTATCTCACCAGGGCTGATAAATGCATCGGCCACCCGGAGTGTGTCCATCCCAGTGTCCCTCCCAGCTGGGCTCAGAGAGTACACCGTGATTGACTAGTGATGCCTGCCATGGGCAGGGCCTGGAAGGGTAGTGGCTGCTCCTTGACAGGCCCTGGGGTTGCTGTCCCTGTCACAGCCGATCCTCCAACGCGAGGCCCCCTCTCACTAGGGAGACTGCCAAGGCTTGGCCACCCAGCTGACCCTTCATTTCCCAACAGACAAGTCGGCAGGAAGTGCGGGGAGGGGGAAGAGGGCCTTCAGCTGCTGTGTCGCCCAGTCCCCCTTGGCAGCCTAGAGAGGAGAGGGGTCTTGCCTGAGGTGACACAGCAGATTGGTGGTTGCAGAGAACCCCCAGTGTGGCCGCCCACTCCGGCCCTCCCACCCCAGCTCTCCAAGTAGGGGTCCTGCGTGCAGCTGGAGGAAGGTCTGCATTTTAAGCTTGTTGCCTTGGGCATGCCATGTGGGCTCCTCCTCCTGGGTCTCGGACCAGAGCCCCTGCCATCCAGCCCGTGGATTCAGTTCCAAACCTGGCCCAGTGTGTCCACCCTTCTGCCTCTGGCCAGGGTGGGACACACGTGCAGACAAGCCGCCGTGGCCCGTGTCCACCCACCCACAACTGCCCAGCCTGGCTTGTGTGATCCGGTGACTGCATCAGACGTGAGAGCCGGGGAAGCTCAGGAAGCCATTGGTGTGCTGCCCTCCCGCAACAGACCCCCACTGGCCCAAGGAAGGAAACTGCTGTGTTCAGGGGGAGGGAAGAAAAGGAACGGTGTTTCCAGTAGCTGACAGAAATGTTTCCAGTAGCTCCCATGTTCACGGGAGGAGCTCAGAGCTGTCCTGGTCGGGGGCTGCTGAAGAACCGAGGAGCCGTCTGGGGCCCTCATGGGCACCTTTGGGCACCTTGCCTGTTTCCTCCTCATGAATCAGACCTGTTGTGTCTGAGTTCCTATGCCATAGTCCTCATCAGTCACTCTGTCCACCTTTCTCTGCCCAGCATGACTGAGCTCGGTCGAGGGTCCTCAGGCCAAGGCCAGGGGGACAGCTGGGGCTCTGGCCCATCAGTGCCTAGTTTGGAAGCGTCCTGATCCCCGTCCTGCGTCTGCAGGGAGTGTACCGTAGTTTTCGGTTTGCAGAAGTGAGATGCATGGAGGCCTGACCCACAGCTGGGTGGAGCAGCCGTGCCGGGGCCTGGGGGTGCAGGCCTTAGCCCTGGAAAGCCCCTGCCGGCCTGTGGGCTGCAACACCCCTGTCCCAGAGCCTCTTCCCTCCGCCCCATTCCCTGATGGACAAATCCTAAGTGTTTGTCCAGGGGGCTTCCTGCCAAGCCTGGGCAGGTGTCCCCTGGGAAGAGGCCTGGCATGTAGTGGAAGGCAGAGTGGCTTTGCAGTCTCTGCGCGCTCGCCGGGGAAGGATGCCCCATGGGCCACTGGCCATTTCCTTCCAAACCGGTGCCGGCCGAGATTCCCTTACGAGAAGCGTGTTGGAAAATAAAAACATATATTATGCTTTACAGCTGCTGAGAAGTCACATTCCTGTGTCATCAGCAGCCACGCCAGCCCCCTTCCTCTCCCAGACAAAGTAGCGTGGGCAGAGAACCAAGCATTTCTTTCCGCCTGGGAGATCCGTGTCTTCCTCTGCCTTGCTGGGGTTCTGGAAACAAGGGCAGAAGCAGCCTAGCTGGATTTGGGGGTCATGTGGGGTCTCTCCTCTAGGGCTCTGGTGTATTCACCATCTCCCCTGGTGACCTTGGAGCTGGCCACACCCCCGCCTTGCTGGACCTGCCATGGCAGACGTCAAGGTCACTGCCGGGGCTATGGCAGTGGCTGTGCCTCAGTGCCCCCACCTTTCAACCTGCCACCCCATAGGGGATAGACCCTCCTACTTCCATCCTGACTTTGGTTTCAGATCCTGGTAACCACGCCGGGCCAGCCCATTGGTCACTCTCGACTCCAGCCCCATGAGACTCCTGCCCCACCTGGCACTCGAGTCTTCATCTACCCTCAGCCCAGGCTGCCTCCTCCAGCCCTTAAACCACGCCCATGTCCATCATCACATTCCCCCCCCTTCCTTCCCATATCGCATCTGAGGCAGGTGGCTTGTCTGAATATTACAGTGAGTGAGCTGAGGCCAGGGGATGTAGGGCCCTTAGTAAGCTCCCAGCTAGGAAGTTTGTGGCCAGGGTTCCTACCCCAGCCTGTCTTCAACAAAGCTGGAACTCTGGGCCAGGTACAGTGCCTCACACCTGTAATCCCAACACTGGGAGGCCAAGGAGGGAGGATCGCTTGAGGCCAAGAGTTTGAGACCAGCCTGGACAATATAGCAAGACCCCATATCTACAAAAAAATACCAAAAAACCCAAACAAAGTCAGAACTCTGAACTCAAAATTAGACTTTACTCTTCACACCAGCTCCTTGCCGCCTCCTGCGAGAAGCCCTTCCTGGTTTCCCCAGGTCCAGACTCCCTGCCACCCGAGGTGTCTCTGCGTGCTCCCTGCACCCCTCGGCCCTGTGCTGCCTTCATGCTGGGCGTGTCAGGCTCATCTCCGACACTGGCATCCCCGAGCCGGGTGTGATGCCGTGTTCGACCTGGCCTCCTCCCATGGTGATAGTGCTTCTGGGCTGGGTGGGATGGCGCCCTGAGAAAAGAAACGCGATCCTAGCCTTGTTTTGACAGTTGGAGCCGTTTAGCAGGAGAACCGTTTATAATAAGCGAAGCCCTGGTGCTTCCTCAAGGCCTCCCTGCCAATTAGAAGGCAGCACCCAGGTGACTCCCTCAATAATTAAACGGGCCTGGCGGGCCCTCCGGGCTGCGCTGCCTGATGTGACTTTTAAGTTTGCCTGGCTGCTGTTTCCCCGGCACACAGTGCCAAAAGGGCTATGGCCCGGCTCCCATGCCCTGGGCGTGGGGTCCCACGGTCCCTCCACCTGCGCCATTCTCTTTCTCCTCACCATGGCCTCCGCCTGGGTGAGATGCCACTGCACCTGGTGGTGTTCCAGTGCCAGGCCGGCGCCTGGCCCTCCCAAAGCCTGATTCGGAAGCTGGTTTCAGAATTGGAAACTGAGGGTTAGCCAGGCCCCCTCCCCCGCATAGTGTCAGCATGTAAATGCAGACACTGTTGTCTGCCATCTGCAGGACTAAAGCGGCCAACTTGTCCCATTTGAAGCACCAAAAGTCCCGCATCCTAAGAAATCCCTGTCCCGGGCAAACCCGGACAGTAGATGTCAGTGCTGGTCACACCTGGCCTCAGAGGCCGAGGGCGCTCCCTTGGGGCCATGAGCGGGTCTCACCCTCCAGGATGTAACTCAAGGCTCTGCCAGTTCTCTCGGAGGGCTCTGGCTGGGCGAGGAGCACCAGGGTCAGGTGGAGCAGCCTGCTGGTGCACATGGTCCTTGGCAGTCACCGTGCAGGGCCTTTTTTTCTGTTAGTCGGGTCCTGCTTTCTGTACTGGCCAAGTGGAGGCATTAGGGACTGTCTCAAGCCTTGGATCCTTCACCCGAGATGCCAGCAGAGTGTGGGAAACAAAAACTGTGTCCCAGACTCTGTGCATGACAGCTGGATGAGCCAAACACTGATTTCTGTACCTTCTGGAATCTTCAGTACCTTCCAGGATCCAAATGTTCGTTTAGGGCTGCGTTCTTGTTCAGATGTACTGTGGGAGGAAGTGCTGGGTGGGGTGCCCTGCCTGAGCCATGGCAGGGCCGGGTGGACCATCTGTGGGGAGCGGGCGCTTTTCCAACTGTGATCCAGGGATTGGTGCCGCTGCGGCTGGCTCTGGAGGCAGAGTGGGTTCAGGGGCCAAGCTGGTGGAAAGCGGAAGGGGAGAGACCCTTGATGGTATATGCAGGATGCTCACTAGGAGGCTTATGCACCATCTCCCTTGGTCTTAGCAATCGCTACTACCCGCCTCTATTCTGCAGTGGGGGAAACTGAGGCTCAGAGACGGGCAGAGCCAGGGCTTGAACCCAGACCCATTACCTGCAGAGGCCTTGCTCTTAGCTTTCCCCACAAGGTCTCCCCTTGAGTGAGCACAGTTGAGGTGCTGGTGTCTGTGCTGTGGCTTCCCCCTGATGTTATCTCTGGGTGTTTGGGGACGGAGCCTGGGCGCTGCATCTTGGCCCCAGGCGGGGCTGTCTGTGGACACTCACTCCAGGATGAGGCGCACACCTGCTGGGTGGATTCGCTCTTTAAGAGGCAAGGGGGGCTTCCCTGCTCTGAGGTGGCAGTAGCCCCTAGGGAAACAGGGCCAGGACTCCAGGGGTGCAGGAGTGGCCACGAACTCTGCATGATGGAGCCCCGGAGTCTGTTCAATATGCAGAAGAGGCTGCTGCCAGATGAGGTCAGCAGGCCCAGTGCTGCATCCAAGCTGGTTTTGAAGCGCTTGAGTAGAACCTGGGGCGGTGGTGTTGTGGGTGCCCAGCCTTCTCTCCCTGTAGCTGCTGCTGTTGTGGAATCTTAGATCAGCGCCAAGAGGGGATGTGTTCCCCATCGAACCCCACATTTGAGGCCCAACAGTCCTCATGGAAGCACAGTAAGACGTGAGCTATCCGGGCTCATCCCCTAGAACCCAGGCACCTGCCACCTGCCTGGGAAGGAGGGCAGCTGTGTTTAGGGTCCTCTCTTTGGCTACTCTGGTCTTTGTCTTAAAAACAAATCTGGGGCTGGGCGCAGTGGCTCAAGCCTGTAATCCCAGCACTTTGGGAGGCCGAGACGGGCGGATCACGAGGTCAGGAGATCCAGACCATCCTGGCTAACACGGTGAAACCCCGTCTCTACTAAAAATACAAAAAACTAGCCGGGCGAGGTGGCGGGCACCTGTAGTCCCAGCTACTCGGGAGGCTGAGGCAGGAGAATGGCGGGAACCTGGGAGGCGGAGCTTGCAGTGAGCTGAGAACTGGCCACTGTACTCCAGCCTGGGCGACAGAGCGAGACTCTGTCTCAAAAAAACAAAACAAAACAAAACAAAACAAAAAACAAAACAAATCTGGCTGCCGGCTCCTCAGGGCCTTCCAAGAAAGCGAACCCAAGCTGTCTTCCCTCTAGCTGAGATCCTGAGGGTCTGCGCTGGCACAGACCTGTGCTTGCTACCCTCAGCTTGGAGACCCCTGAGTGTCCAGTGTGCCCCTCCCTCCAGACTGTGGGGCCGCCAGGCAGCTATTGGCACAGTGGTACAGGTGGTACTCTGCAAAGGCCATCTTTTCACAGAAGTCCTGAAGGCAAGAATAGGAGCCTGATTTATTATCCCAAAGCGAGATTCAAGCTCCTCCTTCTCCCTGGATCAGTGACAAATGGCCACCCAGGCCAGCCCCACGTGGGTGCCCCGTAAATCCTGGGGGAAGGACAGGAGGATGTGTGCAAATGTGTGTCCCACTGTTTAAGCAAGGTCAGTGTTACAAAGTCCCTACTGAGGGGTGACTTGAATACCTCTGTGATCTCTTACAAGCTTTCCATGAAAATGCCTCCTGGTATAGGCCAGGCGCAGTGGCTCACACCTGTAATCCCAGCACTTTC
>NC_045447.1:4428360-4457165 GCF_002776525.5 Piliocolobus tephrosceles
GCAGGCGGATCACGAGGTCAGGAGTTTGAGACCAGCCTGGACAACATAGTGAAACCCCATCTGTACAGCTCTTTGGAAGCAGGAGCTATGTTTCCTCAGCTCTTTCTTCGGGGTTTGGATTTGGGCACCCCGTGGGGTGTTCTGTTTCCCGGTCTGTGTCTCTGGCTGGTGACTCATCTGGCCGTAGCACTGGCCGTAGCACTGGAACTGTGATTGTCCTGCCCAGAATTGAGCTAACTGCGGAGGCCTATTGAGGGCTGGGGGAGCTCCTTGAGCAAGCAGTGGCTCAGGGGCAGGAGTGGGGAGTGGGTGCTGAGGAAGCTTGGGGAGTGGGATTGGACGGGTTGTTTGGGAGGAGCGGCTGCTGCCCAACGGCAGGCTCTGCTGGGGATTTCTCTGCACTCGGCACTTGTGGCTTCTCTGCTTCCTGTGCGGACATCCGCTTCGTCCCCTCCGTGGTGCAGTGGGAAACTCCGCTTCCCGAAGCCAGGCGCAAGGAAATGCAGGCTCAGGAAGGCTCTGGTGGGAGGAGAGGGATGCAGCCACTCCTGGGGAACCAGGATGACTGCTCTCAGGACAACTTCTGGATAGGCTCGGGTTGGCCTTGTCTGCTTCTCATTCCCTGCTCTTAAAGGCAACACTACAGGGCAAGGCGTGGGTAAGGGGCACTGGGGAACTGCGGGAAGGAAAATCAGCTGGTGCCTGAAGATGGCCTTGGGGGTCGGGAGGGGAGTTGGGGGGTGGAGCTAGGCCTTGTTGCAAAATGATCACAGTCTCCACCTGACCCACCCACACTGGGCTTTAAGTTACAACTGGGATGTGGCCCCAGAAACTCTGCTCAGACATTCTCTGTGCAAATGTGTGTCCCACTGTTTAATCAAGGTCAGTGTTACAAAGTCGCTACTGAGGGGTGACTTGAATACCTCTGTGATCTCTTACAAGCTTTCCATGAAAATGCCTCCTTGTATAGGCTGGGCGCAGTGGCTCACACCTGTAATCCCAGCACTTTCCGAGGCCGAGGCAGGCGGATCACGAGGTCAGGAGTTTGAGACCAGCCTGGACAACATGGTGAAACCCCATCTCTACTAAAAATACAAAAAATTAGCTGGGCGTGCTAGTGGGCGCCTGTATTCCCAGCTACTTGCGAGGCTGAGGCAGGAGAATCGCTTGAACCCGGGAGGCAGAGGTTGCAGTGAGCCAAGATCACGCCATTGCACTCCAGCCTGGGCACCAGTGTGAGACTCCTCCTAAAAAAAAAAAAAAAAAGAAGGGGCCGGGCGCAGTGGCTCACGCCTGTAATCTTAGCACTTTGGGAGGCCGAGGCAGGTGGGTCATGAGGCCAGGAGATCGAGACCATCCTGACTAACACGGTGAAACCCCGTCTCTACTAAAAATACAAAAAATTAGCCAGGTGTGGTGGCGGGCACCTATAGTCCCAGCTACTCGGGAGGCTGAGGGAGGAGAATGGGATGAACCCAGGAGGTAGAGGTTGCAGTGAGCCGAGATTGCACCATTGCACTCCAGCCTGGTTGACAGAGCGAGACTCCATCTCAAAAACAAAATAAATAAATAAATAAAAATTTTAAAAAGTGCTTTCTTGGATCTAATTTGAGGCTGCCATTTCAGGGGGTCAAGAGCAGCCTGAGAATATCTGACACCCACTCTTCTGTCTACTTTTCCATCACCCACTAATCCCACCCACCAACCCTCTCATTTGTTCATCCATCCACTCATCCATCTGTCTTATCAACCCACAAAGTCCAACTTCTCTCTCATCCACCTGTCCTCCCAGACATCCATCCATGCACTCATGAATCCAGCCACCCGACAACCCATTTATCTGTCTTTCCACCCACTTACTTACCCACTCACCCATCACTTATCTACCCATCCCACCAACCTAGCCATTTACCCATCTAGCTACTCATCCATCCATCCATCCATCCATCCATCCATCCATCCATCCATCCACCCATGTATCAGTTCATCCAACCACCCGCCCATCCATCCATTCGTGCATCTGTTCATCTATCTGTTCATCCATCCACCCACCCACCCACACATCCATTTATTCATCTACTCACCCATCCATCCATGCATCCATTCATCCATCCATCCACCCACTCACCCACCCATCCATTCATCCATCTACTCACCCACCCATCCACCCACCCACCCATCCACCCACCCACTTACCCACCCACCCGTCCATCCACCCACCCACCCATCCATCCATCTGTCCACCCACCCACCCACTTACCCACCAATCCATTCATCCACCCATCCACTCACCCATCCACCCACACACCCAGGCACCCACTCAGCCAGCCAGCCAACCATCCATCCCCCGCATCTATCCACCCATCCACCCATCCATCCATGTACTCATCCATGCCTTTCTAGCGCCAGGCACTGTGCTAGGCAGAGGCCAACCCAGGCTGAGAGACTGATCGAGTCTTCCCACACGCGGTAGGGTTCAGCTCTGAAGGATGCTAGCACTTGGGTGAATGGTGGGAGGGCAGGGGACTGAAGGCAGACAGCAGAGCAGGTGCAAAGGCCAGAGTCAGCGTGGGTGTGAGGGGTGTGGGGGGAGTGGAGTGAAAGGGGAGCGGGACCTGGTGAAACCTCCTCTAGTCTCCCGCGTATTCCTGCCCCAGCGGCCGGGCACTGAGGCCCCGCGTGGTCCCTGACAGGCTGCCTCCCTCTCCTGCTCTTCTGCTCTTCCCCTCCTGGCAGAGCCTTTGTTGGGCTGTGGCAGAAATTAATTGGATTTGCAGTTCCATTCTCAAGGGGATTTGTGGCCTCAAATAGGGATCTTAGAGTAAAAGTAGTAAAGATTTTACGGGCAGCAGTATAATTCTTTGGACTTTAACATTCCTGCTTTATCTCCTCTGGGTCGGGCAGGTAAAGGAGATGACGGGAGGGGTTGAACAAGACACCGAATGAGATGCAGGGAAGAGAAATTTACAACAACCACAGCTCACAGCTCAAGGTCAGGTTTTTTGAAAGACAAAAGGTTTTTTTTTTTTTTTTCAATTTATTTTTTTTGAGATGGAGTCTCACTCTGTCACCCAGGCTGGAGTGAAGTGGTGCAATCTCGACTCACTGCAACTTTCGCCTCCCAGGTTCAAGTGATTCTCCTGCCTCAGCCTCCTGAGTAGCTGGGATTACCGGTGCGCACCACCACGCCTGGCTAATTTTTTTGTATTTTTAGTAGAGATGGGGTTTCACCATATTGGTCAGGTTGGTCTCGAACTCTAGACCTCAAGTGATCCACCCGCCTCGGGCCTCCCGAAGTCCAGGGATTACAGGCGTGAGCCCCTGCACCTGGCCGACAAAGGGTTTTGAAATGACTGTTGTGCCTTATTTTAGTGGGCTCTCACTTTCTGTGTTAGGAAACAAGAATCCGAAATCATCATGGCAGGTGGGGCTTCCTGACGAGGCTTCCGAAGGCAGTTTTCTTGGACATTGGAAAGTGCCCTGAGTGAGGATGATACTAGAAACACTAAATCGCAGCTGCCGTTGTTGGACCCCACTAAGTCCAGAGCATTCTGCCGTCCTACAGCTGCTCTTCCCAGCAGCCCTCTGAGAAGACACTATTACTTCCATTTTCCAGGGGGAGAAGAAGGACACTCAGAGAGGTTTAGTAGCTTGTCCAAGGTCCCAGGGAGCAGAGGATGGGCCTGGGGTTCACACCTGGGTTAGCCGAGCTCCAAAGCTTTTCCTCTCCTTCGCTGCCCCGGGCTCAGCTCTCCTGGCAGGGCAGGTGGGTTCTGTCTGAGTCCCAGGACTGATGGAGGAGTAGAGCCCTGTGTTAAGAACGCTGTGCTTCAGGGATAGGAGACCTTTGATTGATGAGTGATGTCTGCCTGGGCACGGGAAGAGTGAGAGGCAGGTGTGTGTGCTCACTCACCGTTAGGGTGCGTTTCCTTCCAAGTGTGAATGCATCTCTCGGTTGGCTTAGCAGGGCGGGTTCTGAAAGTACAGTCCCCGAATGGCCGTCCTGTTGCTAATCCAGGATTCCATGGGATGCCCCGTTTCCCTAAACTGTCGCCCACACTCTGTGATCAAATTTGAACAAGAGCACAACCTCAGGAGTTTGGTATTTTCTCTTCCCTCTCTACATTCTGCGTGAGAAAGCACGTTCGTACTTTGCCACGATGTCATTTTTTACATAACATACTTCTATAGGAGAGGAGTGGGGTTTAAAATATTTACTTACGATGAGGACACGTTTTCATAATGAGAATTTTGATTCTGTTTTTCTTTATTATGGAAGTCTTACCAATCATCGGTGAAAATGTCGAAAAAGCAGAAATGACTGATGAGGTCGGAGACAGGGATGGCTGGACGTAAGCGAGGGGCTGGCATGGGAGCGGGACGGCCCAGGGCCGGTCCTGGCAGCAGGGTTTCATGCTGAAGGAAAAGAAGCCTCCACCTCTGGGTCCTGAAGCCACATCTCAGCCTGGCAGAGCCTCCCTGGCTCCTGGTCCCCCACGTGCTCCTGTGCTTTCCGGGGTCACCCGCGTGTGGGCCGGTCCCTCTAGGTTGTGGCTTCTCAGTCCCACCCCCATCACCTGCACGGGGTCTGTGTCAGCCCGGGGCTCTGCATATCACGGGAGGAGATGGATTCCTTGAGGGGCTTCTTGGCCGTGAATGGTGCTGTGTCAGCAACAGAGCCCTGGTGGGGAGGATGTCGTGGCAGCCTCAGCTCTGCCCATGACCTGGGACACGCACCTCCACTGGGGTATGTGGCTGTATGGTGATGGGTGGAAGGAGGGAGAGTGGCTGGAGGAGAGAACCGAGCTCACCCATGCAGAGGTCAGGCCTGGCCATGCTGCCCCCTTGGACACGGGCTTTTACCAGGAAGCCACAGGGGCACGCTGACCAATGGCCTGGTGGGTGTGGCTTGGGAACCTCTGACCTGAGACCTAGTCCCTGCAGGTCTGTGACAGAGACAGGTAGGACCCAGGCCTCCAGCTCACAGCTCAGTGGACTCCCCCCGCCCCTCCCGCAGGAGCACAGGCCCCCAGCCTCCAGGTGGGGCAGGGCTGCCAGGATGGACTGCATCCCTGCTGGATCTCGGGCTGAGCAAATGTCAGCCTGACCCCAGGCAAGGAAGCAATCCCAGCTGGCATCTGGGCCCAGGCAGCCCCCCGCTGGGATCCCCCGTCCCATCCTTAGTGACAGGTTTCCTACCAGAACACGCACCCGGGGGCTACACGGGGATATTTGGTTTAATTAAGGGGCCTTTCAGGTCTCCTCTGGAGATGAGTGGATTTGGCCCATAGCGTTGAACCAGCTGCAGCCCCCTCTTCTGGATGTTTGATCTGCCTCTCCTCCATCCCACCGCCCCTCCCCTCCTCCTCTGCCCCCTCCCCGAGGCTGGCCTGGCATTTCAGCTCTGAGTGGTTGGCCTGTGCTGGCCCAGGCTCGCCTTGTGCAGGGAGGCCTGTAGACTCGGGGCTACACCCATCTGTCTGTCTGCAGAGGACGGAGCAGAGCGATGCTTTGGGTCCTGGGGGAGGAAAACCGCTTCCTTCCACCCCTCCAGGTTCTTGGGCGGGTTTATGAATTGAATTGACATAAGACAGATGAACAGCAGAAAAACAATTATAATTATATACATATGCATGAGAGTTCCACAAGAATGAGACTCAAGAAGAGCCCAGATGATTAAAGTTTATATATATATGTGTATGTATATACATACATATATATATATCATCCTGAACTAAAGAAAGGCACCAGGGCTGGGGCGTCTTGGGGGATGATGGGGAGGGAGATCAGTGCCACGTTCCTTCTGGGGAGTGCCCATGGGGCTCCTGCTCCCTTTGTAGGAGGGGAGGCTGCAGATCCGTGCAAAGGTTCCGAGGGCTTTTCATTTTCGGGACTCTCTTCCTGACCTCAAGCCAGGGGCTGGTGGGTGGGGTAGGTGAGCCCCTATCCTCGGTGCCTCAGAACTCACCCCTCCCTTCTGGAGTCCCCTCCTGCTTCCTCTCCTGCGGGGACTGAGCTGGCAGCCCTCCCACCTGCCCACCGGGAGGTATGCGAGGAGCCTCCTCTCCACTGTGAACCCCCTGGAAGTGGGAGTGCAGGTAAAGGGGAAGGCAGGTCGCCGGGCAGATGAACGCCTTCTGCAGCCCTGACCTGGGTCTCTCATCTGCCCACTGGACACCCAGAGCCCGGAGTGCACGTGACACATTCTTTGCCCCCTGGCGAGCTGGGCATGGGTCTCCTCTTGCCCTACGGCCCAGTTGGCTCATTCTGTGACTCCGATCAGGGTCCGTGCACCCCGTGTCCTTCCAGAGAATGGACAAGAGCCCCTTTGCTCCTGGCTGGGCCACACTGGGCTCTGCTGTGGCGTCCGGCAGGTGTCCCACTGGCCGGCAGTGCCGGGACCTGCTCACGTCCCTCTCGCCTTCTCTTCCGCAGGCCTTTTCCCTCAGAGGAGACCACAGAGAATGACGATGACGTCTACCGCAGCCTGGAGGAGCTGGCTGAGTAAGGCGGGGAGGATGGGAGGAGGGATGGGAAGACGGGAGGAGGGAAGGAGGGAGGGGAGGGGAGGTTCCTGGTGGTGTCCAGGGAGTCAACAGGAAACATGGCAGCCACAGTGCAGGCAGAGCTGGCCCTGGCTCATGAGGAGACCGGGGTGTCTCCTCATGATGGATCATGGCGTGGGCTGCCATGCTGAGTGGGAAGGCATGCATCTGAGAGGCCTCAGAGATGAGCAGATTTTCACACCCCTTGTACATTCTAGAAGGCTGCCAAGCTAGTCTAATGGCTGGCCCAGGTGTTGGCCTGTTGCCCTAGCAGGGTCCTCCATGAGGGCTTGTCTCTACGAAGCTGTGAGGCAGAGAGGGGGCCTGCTCAAAAGGGGGCCTGGCCATGCTCCCCAAGCCGGGTCTTGGGATGCCGTATCGTGAGGAGGGAGCGGTGCTACCAGAAGCAGAGGCCCCTGGAGCGCAGACTCAGGGCACAGGAATATGTGGGCTCGGGGTTGACACGTGGCCCAGCAGATACTGCCCTGCCTCAGTGGACCCGCCTCTGCTCTTTTCTGTGTCCACTTCATTCCTCCCTCTGAGAGGCCTCTGCTCCACCCAGGCACTGCCCAAGCCTGGCCACTGCACCAGGGCTGCAGCCCCACTGGGACCCGTGGGAATCTGTGACCGGGGTGGGATCACGTGACCCGCTCCGGGAGGAGGGAGGTAGGAGGGTAGGAGGAAGGGGCCTCACCTGCAGGTGAGGGACCCAGGCTGAGACCTAGCATCCTTGCTGGGGGCTCACAGCCTGGCTCATCCACCGCCCTCCCAGGCCACCGGGAGATGGTGCCTTCGGGCTTCCTTGCTGCCTGGGGACCTCTGGAACTGTTTGACAGCAGCTTCTGTGTTCTTAGCTCAACCACAGTTTCTTCTGGGAAGACTCTTAGGGTTTCTCTCTCCCTTCATTTTGGAGCACAGACTGAGAATGGCAACCAAGAGAGGAGTAAGAGGGGGAGCCGCGTGTGCTGCGCACCTGCTGTGTAGGCTGGAGCTTTGCCTGTCTTACTGCTCAGCCCACATCCAGAGCTGCCTTTAGGTTGCAGAGCCCAGGAAAATACTTCCCACAGGATCCCTGTCTATAGACACAATTCAAGTCATCCCCAAATCAGCACACAGCGCCACGCTGGTGGCCCAGTCTCATGCATTTCTGTGAAGAAATTCCTCACCCACCAGCTGGAGTAGCTGCCATCAGCCCGTTCCTTTGATGCTGGGCTGGCCACGGGGTCCTGGGGAAATCCCACTGGTCGGACTCCCAGAGATCCTCCAGACATCTGGTCGGCCCCACGTGGGTCTGAGGGTTGTAGAGCATCCTGAAGGGGAGAGGGGGGCACAGGGGCCACGCAGGTCACAACCAGGCCTGGGGCACCCACCTGGAGGCCACTGTCCACCCTGACCAGCCTCAGGAATCTGAGGGAGACTTCGAAAATTCCACAAAGCAACTGCTCACTCCTGGAATCCCAGCACTTTTTTGGGAGGCTGAGGCGGGCGGATCACCTGAGGTCAGGAGTCGGAGACCAGTCTGGCTAACATGGTGAAACCCTGTCTATACTAAAAATACAAAAATTAGCGGGGTGTAATGGTGGACACCTGTAATCCCAGTTACTTGGGAGGCTGAGGCAGGAGAGTCACTTGAACTCAGGAGGCAGAGGTTACAGTGAGCCAAGATCACACCACCGCACTCCAGCCTGGGCGACAAGAGTGAAACTCCGTCTGGGAGAAAAAAAAAAAAGAAAGAAAATTCCCAAAACTGCTCACTGCAGCATGCAGGCTCCTGAGACTGACTGAGGGACTGTCCATCTCAACCCTGTAAGGGGGGAGGAAACTGAGGCTCAGATGGGACAGGGCTTCTGGCTGGTGGCATGGCCAGAGGGAAGTCCCTGAAGGATAAGGCCCCAGCCCCCAGCAGAGTCTGCAGCCACCTTACTTGCTATGCAGAGTTGGAACCATACCCCCCGTACCCTTTCCAGCATTTTGTGCCTTGGAAATCCTTCTCTGCCACGTCCAGGCCAAGGTGTCTCCCACTGTGTGAAGCCTCTTGTGCGCCATCCTGGCTAGCGCGCCATCCTGGCCAGCGCCCCCTCAGCCCCCATGCCTCTGTTGGGCCTCTGCGCTGTCCAAGGGGTGCACCGTGATTAGGGAGTTAAATGCCTGTCCCCTGCCTATCAGAGGGTCAGACCCTGTGTCTTCTTCCTGTCCTCTCCTGGTCCAGCCCTAGCAAGGCAAGCGTTCTGCACGTGGTAGGACGCCTGTACCCACATGACAATGACAGCAACAGTGGATGGTGCTTACGAGCTTTTTTGGGGCTGGGCACTACTGGGCTTCATTACCTCGCATCCCCCACCCTCAGTTGCTCTGTGAGGTCTGTTCTGTGGTTGTCCTCATTTTATAGATAAGGAAACTAGGCCCAGAGAGGGGACACCACTGACCCATGTCATCCAGCTAGTAAGTGGCAGAGCCACGATTTGACCCTAACCCCCCACCACACGGAGCCTGTGCCCCCCAGAGCCTGGGGAGCTCCTGGCCTGTGTGAGGGCAAGTTCCTGACCTGCTGTTTCTCCTAAGTTACCAGCCTGAGGTTGGGGTTCTGTGCTCTCCAGAAACATCCCTCAGTGTTTCTGGACAGTCAGCACAGGAGAGCTCCGGGATGATGGGGACCACATTGGCCTTGTGTGGCCAGGGACTGGCATGAAATGCCCACTCCATAGGAACCTCCTGGGTGTTAAGCCCTGGACACTCCCTGAACTACAGCCCCCACATTGCCAGGCCTGCCCCTGCTGGTTTATAGTGCACATTCAATTTTGAGGATTTTTGCCTGGAGAGTCAGGCTAGATCCCAGGTTGCTCATTTTCTTTTTCTTTCTTTTTTTCTTTTTTTTGAGATGGAGTTTTGCTCTTGTCACCCAGGCTGGAATGCAGTGGCGTGATCTCAGCTCACTGCAACCTCCACCTCCTGGGTTCAAATGATTCTCCTGCCTCAGCCTCCCGAGTAGCTGGGATTACAGGCATGCGCCACCACGCCCAGCTAGTTTTTATATTTTTAGTAGAGACAAGGTTTCACCATGTTGGCCAGGCTGGTCTTGGGCTCCTGCCCTCAGTTGATCCACCCACCTCGGCCTCCCAAAGTGCTGGGATTACAGGCGTGAGCCACTGCACCTGGCTGGGTTGCCCATTTTCCATCTTTCTCTACCCATCCTGATTGTGACTGATCTCTTGAACCAAAATGCAAGGTGGAATTCCTCTCACCCAGAAAAGCAACTCCAGGAACATGTGGCTTTACATCGTCCAGTAATGTTATTCCCTGACATTAAGACTGAGCCTCCTTAATCCAATGAGCTCTTTATGACTGCAGTTATTGCAAACGTAAATCATCAGTTCTAAGGAAGGGGAATGCATCTGAATCTTTAACTTGCGATTTGGTCCCGGTGGCTCGAGTTTAATAAATTTTTTATGTTGTTTTCCCCCCTCCTCCTTTCACTGAAAGGCAAGATGTCCTAGCCTTTCTCTGTGGACTTGGTGTGGATATTTAGCCATTATGGCAATTTACAAGACACAAACGCATGCCATTTCTTACTTGGATCCTACTTGGGGAGAGAATGTAATTGTTAATTTTCAAGGCTAGAGCTGGGGAAATGGTCTAATCAGAAGCCAGGTGCATTAGTATTATAGTTGAAAGATTCCTTGAATTAGAAAGGAAAGAGGTTTAGTTGACTCACAGTTCCACAGGGCTGGGGAGGCCCCAGGAAACTTACAGTCATGGTGGAAGGGGAAGCAAACATGCCCTTCTTCACATGGCGGCAGCAAGAAGTGCAGAGCAAAAAGGGGAAAGCCTCTTATAAAACCATCAGATCTCGTGAGAACTCACTCACTATCACGAGAACAGTATGAGGGATATGAGGGTCACCGCCTCCATGATTCAATGACCTCCCACCAGGTCCCTCCTAAACACACGGGGATTATGGGAACTACAATTCAAGATGAGATTTGGGTGGGGACACAGCCAGACCATATCAGCAGGCACAGGAGTGAGGAGAGGGAAGGGACGTTTGGAGCAGAACGCACCTGTTCTTTGCTTTGGGCCCATAGCCAAATGCCCAACATGAGGGTCACCTTGAATGTCTAAAGGACTCCCCTGGCTACCCAGACCCCAGACACTCTGCAACTGTTTGGGGAAAGTCAAACACTGGCTCACAGATGCATCTGTCTCCCAGGGAACCTGGAAATGTGGTTTTAAGAGACCAGCGAGGGGCACCGTGTGAGTGTCTGTATGCTTTCTTTTTTTTTTTTTTTTTTTTTTTTGAGACGGAGTCTTGCTCTGTCGCCCGGGCTGGAATGCAGTGGCCGGATCTCAGCTCACTGCAAGCTCCGCTTCCCGGGTTCACGCCATTCTCCTGTCTCAGCCTCCTGAGTAGCTGGGACTACAGGCGCCCGCCATCTCGCCCGGCTAGTTTCTTGTATTTTTTAGTAGAGACGGGGTTTCGCCGTGTTAGCCAGGATGGTCTCGATCTCCTGACCTCGTGATCCACCCGCCTCAGCCTCCCAAAGTGCTGGGATTACAGGCTTGAGCCACCGCGCCCGGCCTTATACTTTCATTCATTCACCACAATCATCCTTAATTCCATCGTCAGCTGGTTCCTAAACACTCTCTGTGTGTCAGTCTTGGGACCAGGAGCTGGAAACACGTTAAGATGAAGACACATTTCCTGCCTCCCAAGACCTAGGCCCTATGGGGAGTGTGGAAACCGAAGGACAGTTTCAGGGCAGTGTGGTGGGATTACAGCGGAGTCACATCAAAAAATAAGAAGGGACAAATGAAACTAATCTTAAGAATGTATTTTATAGGCTGGGCATAGTGGCTTACACTTGTAATCCCAGCAGTTCACTTTGGGATTGCTTGAGGCCAGAAGTTTGAGACTAGCCCGGGCAACATAGATCATGTCACTACACTCCAGCCTGAGCGACAGAGCAAGACCTCATCTCTCAGAAAAAAGAAAAAAAAAATGTGTCTTATATTTAACCCAGCATATTCAAAATATTATCTGGGTCACCTTGTGATCAGTATCACAGATCATCCTTGGGCAGCGTACGTTTTGTGGTTGTTGCACTGAGTCCTCTGATCTGGCATGGAGCTTGCACTTGGGCGCAGATCACTGCAGCTTGTTATGTTGTGAGCCGGACAGCCACACATGGCACGTGGCCAGTGGCTGTGTGCCGGGTCGCACGGGTCTTGGATCCAGAACATCTTTCTGGGAGCTGGAGCCAGTCCCCTGCGTGGGCACGTATAACACTGAAGTTACTTTCTCAAGTGCTCTAAGCTCGCTTTTGAGAGCTTTGAATAATGCATAATCAAATAATAAGAGCAGCTGGTTGAAAAAATTAACACAAAATATTGCCACTTAAAAATGCTTTATCGAGCAAAATAAGCCCAAATGGACGGCCTGTTTTTAAATTGCTCTAATAATCAGTACCTTGCGTTTGCATAATGGCTTTTCCTTGGCAGGCACTGTGCTTCCCTTCTCGTTCCTGCCTAAGTCTTGGGGGCCCCGGGCTAGATGCCTGCACTGGGGGGCTCCCAGCCTGGGGTCCAGAGGCAGGTTTGTACACAGAAGAGTGACAGACACCAGACGGTTGGCTGTGGGAGCAGAGTGGGGCTGGCGGAGTGCTAGGTCAGAAAGAAAGGAAGGCTTCTCAGAAGAGGGGACAGCCGGACCTCAGCACCCAAGGAGGAGCTTGCTGAAGACTGGGGCAGTATCCCAGCACGAGGAGCTGGGCAGGGTGTGGAAGGCGAGGCTGGAGGGCAAGGTGAGGCTCCCCATCTGGAGGCGTGGCTGAGGGTTGTTCCCGCGCAAGTCCGGTATATCGTGCTATTGTGGGACAAGGCTTGGTGTTTGCAAGGTGTGGGAATTCTGGAAGTTCCCCGGGGACTCACAGGGAGGATCACCCTTCCCCCAGGAAGGCACAGGGCCCACATCGAAACACCTGCTGTGACCCCGACCTGGTGGCACTGCAGTGACAGTGCTTCTCCGCGCAGTAGAAGGACACCTTGGGTCAGCCTGTGCTGGCTGCAGGGGGCAGCGCTGCTGGGCATCCAGGAAGGTGGCTGCATGCCAGCGATGCCCGTGCTCAGTGGTCAGCCCCAGTGGGCACAGCGGTAGGTGGCGATGATCCTACTCAGTGGTCAGCCTCAGTGGGCACAGCGGTAGCTGGCACAGTGGCTTCTTCCTTCCAGCTTCGAGAAACTTCCCTCTGATCGCTCTGGCCTGGAGTTCCGGGGCCCTCTGTCTCCCTCCTGGCACTGCAGCCAGCCGTTCCTGGTTCCTATTTTCTGTTCACTGAGGCTGAACATGGTCCACTGCAGTCTGTGGGAGGCCCTGGGAATGCTTCCAGGTCTCGATGGAGGAGGATTTGGAAAGGGCACCCGGATTGGGTGCCACAGAGTGCCATGATGAGTGTGTCTTGCGAGGACACTGGTGCCACTGTGGCAGGGCGGCCCTTGCCTGTGAAGTAGGCTGCACACCCGAGTCCCCAGCAGGACCAGGCCGCCTGCCTCTGCCCTCCCTCCTGTGGTGCCAGCAGGTCAGAAGCCCCTGAGAATTCTTAGGGGAATTGAAGGGACACGGGAGAAATCTGAAAGCTCACTCGGGGCAGATGAGAGGCCAGAGGAAGGACGTGGACATGAGACCGAGCTTTATTTGGCCAACCGCTTGATCCTGTGTGGCTGGGGGAGGGGTGGTTGGACCTGGATCCTCTTCCCGGGGTGTGCTGCTAGATGTTTGACAGCCAGCTGGTAAACATGCCTCACCAGGAGCATCCTTGTTTGCAGAGCGGGGTCCTGTGACCCCACAGGCTGCTGTGGGAAGGCACCCCACCACTCCAGTGGCTGCATGAGGAGGGAGTGATCCCAGACACAGCCAGGCTCTGTCGGGAACCACTTGCCCTCCTGGCTTCTCCCCAGAGAGCCTCTGAGCGGGAGCATCCTTGAAGGGAGAGCGGCCCCTGAGTGCCAGCAGGGAGGGAGATTCTGGGGCCAGGGCTTTGATTGAGGGCGTGGATGTGAGACCGGGACTGCTGGCTGCTTTAGTGTGGCGAGTCGCCAGGGCCCGAGGTCTAGCTGGCCTTTCCTTGCCTTGCAAGGGGCTGCTGCTGTAGGTGGGTTACATGCCACTCAGGGCCTCAGTTTCCCGGTCTCTGAAACGAAAGCATCTGCCCGGAGGGTCTGTGAATCCCTCTGAGCTTGACGAATCTACAATTTTATGATTTAGGAGCCTGCTTTGCATAACGCTGGTTTCACTTTCCTGGGAGCTGAAGTGATTTTCAGGCTTAAACAAATGTGATGGTGACACGGCAGGGAGTGTAATTTATCCGCGAATGTAGAGCTGCATGCTTTGTTGCATCATAAAATGACTGTGCAGCTTTAAATGTGTCATGTTAGCATCGTTGGGATAATTTTTTAGGATGCATAAAATGTAGAAGGAGTTTCTGGTGTCGAGGAGGTTTAGACTCTTCTTTCTACCCAGGGAGTGAGTGGGAGCTGCCTGCTGGCGGTGACCTGGGAGGGGAGAGGCCACACTTCTCCCACTGGATCCTGCCCTGGGGCCTTGGCCACTCTGTGCTGTACCGTTTGTCTGCAGGGGGACAAGGAGTGGGGAACAAATCACTGTCTTCTGTGGCCCACCCTCCCCGCCGTTGTCCTCACCCTGCCCACTTCTCCCAAAGGAGGTTTGTTTAGATACCATCTCCTGAGCTCACGTACGTTCATCTTCTCACTGGGAGGTCCACATTGTGGAAGACGCCTGCGTGTGGAGCCCAAGTTGAGCTGGGAGAGGCTGGGTTTGGGATGCCTTATGTCCACCCCAAAGGATTGTTTTTCCAAAGGGGACGAGTTTGAAAGCAGATGCCACGAAACCGCCCCACGAGAAACAAGCCAATGAATCCAGCCCTGTTAGACAGCCCTTAGCCCCAGGCACACGTAAACCCTGCCCTGGTCTGAAGGAGGCCAGAATGAAGCCCCCTGCCCCAGCGGAGGTGTTGACAGGTGTCTTCCTGTCCCTCCCTGGTGGCCCGAGGCTCGTGCGGGGTGGAGGGGAGGCTGGAGGGATGGAAGACAGGTGGGGTTTCTTAAGGCGGGTGACGGCTGGGACAGAAAGGCCTTTGCCCCGCCAGGTCCTTCATCGACAAGGACACCCGTGGCTGGACTGTGGCATCGTCTGCTTGGAGCTGCCTCCCCGCTGGCCGTGGTGCCTCATTTGCACAACAGACCCTTTAAGACTGCGTGCTTGGCCCCACCCGGGCTTCTCCTTGGCAGCATGTGGCTCCCTCAGTGCTGCCGAGGTCTCTTGCTGCTCGGCGTGACTGTGAGGCCAGGCCTGGCTGTGGGCATTGGTTGAATGGAGTGAATAAAGCCAGCATCCCCGGAGGGTGCCTCTGTCAAGATGCTTCCAGTTGCGTCTCACTGAGCCCTGCAGGCGGGGCCCCGAGCCCTCTGCCTGGACAGGAAGCAGACTGGGCTCTGAGAGAGGCAGGCGCCTGGTCAGGGTCACACAGAACTAGGGGGCAGAGCTGCAATTTGAGCCCAGCTCTGTCTCTCCGAGGGTCATTGTCAGACCACCCTCCCTAACCCCAGGGGTGGCTAAAAGAGCCCTGTCCCACAGACCTGGGACCTGGGACTCTTGTGAGCCCCTGCACTTCTCACTCTTGAGGCTCCTCTACCTCCCACGTGTGCTATCCAAGCAGCAGCCTCTGGGGGCAGACCCTGACAAGCCAGGAGGGCAGGAAGGCTTCCTGGAGGAGGTGTTCATTTTGAAGAGTGCATAGGATTTGCCAAAGTGTGATTTAGGAAACCTGCTCTTGCCCCTTGTGCCAGGCCAGTCACTGCCTTGCTTTGGGCTGGGGTTTTAGGAGTGTCTGGGTCTCTGCTGTGTCTGTTTTCGGGAACTGAGGGCCAGTGGGCCTGGCTCGGAGGTGATCCTGTGTACGCAGTCCAGCCTTTCTCGCTCTTGTGGTCTAGACAAGCCCGGTCCCTGTCAGGAGGTGGCTGCGGGACTGCTGGACAGGGGTCCCTGTCCTCACTTCCCGTGTTAACGGAGCCATCAGCACTTCCCTGTGGAGCTGGCTGTGGAGGCTGCAGCTGGTTGGGATGAGAGCGCCGTGCTTTCAGGGGCTCTCCCTGCCCCCCTCGGACGTCTTGCTGGCCCCTTGGTACTCTGGCACCACAGTGGGCCCCAGCTGTCTCCAGAGGCCCTGCTGCCATGTGTCTGGGGGCTTCAGTGACCTCGCAACCCCGCTCCCCCACCCCCAGCACTGAGGGAGAGGCCATTTGTTCCTTCTCAGTGGGAGATGGCAGGGGAGCCCTGTGACGCACGCAGAGCAGGCACGCGTGACCACCCCACCCGCTCCACATTCCCGTGTGTGTGAGAGCAGGTATGGCCTGGGACTTCCAGGGGCTTTCATTTTTAATACCTCGTGAAACTCGAGTGCTGTCAGGACCGATGCGGTCACACCAACTCTCCGGTCTCATTTAATGCAGTCTCTGCAGAGGGAGGGGACAGGCACAAAAGAGGCGGCTTTAAAGACATACACATTCATCTTGTCATTTTCCAGGAAGGAGTAGACAGCTGGGCTGCAGCCCGAATGTGGGGGCTGCGTTGTGTCTGATGAAGGTCCCTCCCCGCCTAAATCGCATTCCTGGTACTCTCCTGGAAGAGGAAGACTTCTCCCTTTTGACATTATTTCCCTTGTATTCAGCATCGACCTGAGTGACACACAGTGGTACTTTACAAATATTGCTCTAAAATGAACAAGCGTCACATGCTGGGTTTTACCGTAGAAGTCCCATCATGTACATAGTATCTCCTATATTGACTGCCCAACTCCTATTCATTCTACAAAACCCAGCCCACAGGTCACCTTCTCTAAGAAGTAGCCCCCAACCCTACCAGGCTGAATTGAAGTTTACCTTCACCAGATGCTTAGAAAGGACAGCAGGACAGTCTCTGCCACCAACTTTCCCTTGACTTCCTGCTTTTGTTTCTCACTGCCGAGATAAACGCTCCGTAAGGGTCATTTGTGAGGAAGTGGAGCACAGGGAGGACGCCTAACTAGGCCTGGGCCTGGTGCACTGCGGTAGGAGGAAGGGCTGGGGGTAATAAGTTTCCGAGAGCATTCCTGATTCCTGTACTGGAGGATCTGAGCCATAGGTCCATACGTTGTTCGACGGTCCCCGCTCCTGTCCCCTGAGAGCCAGGCCCTGGGCTTTGCCGCTTCATCTCAGCCCTCACAACACTTCAGGGTTGGTGCTCCAGCCCTCATTTTGCAGTTGCACAAATTAAGGCTCAGAGAGGGTAGGTGACTTGCCGGAGATCACACAGCGTGCTTCACATGGCAAAAGAGGAATTGAAACCGTGTGTTGTGGCCCGGGACATTCCCCTGGGCCCAGTCCTTGTGACCTGGCCCCAGGGGCTGTTCTTTTTTGGCTCCTGAGTATTTTTAGATGGTGGGAGGCTCTTTTACTGCTTAGAAAGAATCCCCCCAAAAGAGGGAGTTACGGCCAGGAGGGACAGTCCGTGGACGGATCTCCTTCCGGGAATCCAGTAGCCAGAGCCTGTGCAGGTGCACGCCTACGTGACTTGGCGAGCTGGGTGACTCCCATGCCCTCTCTGAGTCCTGGTTTCCCCATCTGTAGAAAGAGCAGGGCCTCCCTCTCTCATGGGTCATGGTGAGGGTCTGCCAGGGCATGTGAGAACGAGCTTCCTGATGTGTAAAGTGGTTCTTGCCTGTCTGTCTATCTGTCCATCCGTCCTTCCCCACATGCACACCATCCAGTTCCCAGCCGGCTTCTTCAGAGGCTTGATGCGCCCTCTCTCTGCCATCCCCACTCCAGCCCCCTGGGGATGAAGCACCCCGTGGTGTGGACCGAGGTCAGGAAATGTCCGACTCGGTTTCCTAGTAACACACTAATGGCAGCTTGGTACCCTGCTTGGCGGCATCAGACAGCCCGGGGCCAGTGCGGCGCATCCGAGCCTGTCAGCAGCACTATTTTATGTCCGTCGTAAACACACAGGCTCACCAGGGGCAGAAAGCAGAGTTTGTTGGTTTTCTTTGATTTTCTGTGGGTGGCGGGGGCGACGGCCTCTGAGCAGCTGCCTTTCTGTAACAGAATCGGGGCAGGCAGGCGAGGCTGTTGGGCTGGGGTCTCAGGGTCTCGGGCAGAAGGTGAAGGTGGCAGGTTTTGCTGTCCCTGGAGGACCGCAGCCGTGCGCAGGGCCCCTGCTGGAAGATTTCAGGCTATTGTGAGGACAAAAATAATGGTCGGGATTTAGCATCTGTCAGCGCAGCTGACTCCCAGAAAATAGCAGTAGCGAGAGGATGAGACGGGGCAGGAAGGAAGGAGGGGTGGTCACTGGCCTGGGGTGGAAGGAGCTGGGCTTGGGCTCGGGTCTGACCTTGGAGGTCCATTCACGTCTGGGCTTCCACATTCCTGCCTGACCATGTGGGGCCTCCTTATGGGCCACTGGACAGAGAAGAATGACCCCTGAAACCCATGAAAGCGACACAGCTGAGCAGAAATTAAAGCAGCACCAACCCGCCCGTCCAACTTTCTAGTCTCCCAGGTTTTAAAAAAATCTGTCATTTTTAATGCTGGCCACTCTGTGTGTTGAGCCCCAGCCCCTGTGCTCAATGCCGTCTCATTGAATGAGCGCCTCCTTCCGCCCTCTGGGGTGATGGGCCACGCTCCCACTTATTGAGCACCTACTGTATGCTCAGCCTCTACTGGTCTTGTATGTGATGGCTGATCCTTGCAACTGTCCCCCTCCTGTTGCAGATGGGGGAGCTGAAGCTTAGGTTATCCTGCCCACAGTGACACGGCTAGAAACAGGAAGGTCTACAAAGACAACCCTAGTTTGCCTCACCGCCTCCCCTCCAGGGGCTCAGGAGCGAGTGTCAAGTTCCTGCCAACAAGAGACCCACTGCAGCCCGCCCGTTCCAATGAGGACGGGCCAGCTCTGTGGACCAGACTCCGGTGTGGCATGGGTGTGGAGTTTTTCCACGAAGCGTAGCCTCTGATGACACGGAGCCTCCACACACACTTCTTTCTAGCCGGGACACTGATGTGTAAAGGGTCAGTGTGTGACACGGCCACCTGCCACATAGCTACGGGAGGTGACATAATTGTGCCACGGAGATTCCGGAGCCACTTGCAGACATGGCAGGGCCTTGGGGCGCTTTTCAAGGACTGTGGGAGAGTGGGCTGGGTCCAGAGAGAAGCCACGATGGCCCGGCCCCTCCTCTGGGATTGCATGGAGGGTCATGTGGGGCTGGCTCTGGTTCCGTGTGCTGGGTCTTAGCTGAGTCTTCGTCAAGCTCATGTCTAGTGAGAACGCCGAGGTGAGGGTCCTTGCACAATGGGACCCCCTCCCCTGTCACTGTCCCGTACTTCTAGGAGACTTCACACCCCTCAGTGGATCTGAAGGGCCCGTTCATGGTGTACCCCTCTCCCAACACAGACCTTGAGGGTTCTCTCTTTCTCCCAGTGGACAGCTGTGGCCCTCAGGTACACTGGGCCTGCTGGTCATGACGTAAGTGAACCTGCCTTCCAGGTGACTAAGACTGGTCATGTGTCACCTCCCTGTGCCAGAAACTTGTTTATGGAGATGGCACCTTTGCCAAGAAGCCAGGTAGCAGTGGCATTTCCACGTCAGTGATGGCCAAAGGAAAGGAGCTATTGGGGGGCAGAGCTTGTTACCCCCAAGTAGCATCTGCCGCTGGGATCTGTTCCGTACCTGGGAAATTTCCTGGTGCCAGGATTCAGATGCAGCTGCTGCCCGGTCAGTCTCCCCACTTAGACTGTGAGGTCATTGGGACAGATGGCCATTGTCCCCTCTGTCCCAAGGACCCAACCTGTTTCTGATGCAGAATTGGTTGTAGGAGAAATATTGGTTAAACCCATTCAATCTGGTAGATTTTTATCTTAATTACTAAGTTTATATATTATAAACTTTTTTAATCAAATACGTTTGATTTTATTTTCCTAATTTAATTTTATTTTAAAAAAAAAACCACTTCTGTACTGTTCCCTTTTTTTCTCCCTCTCTCATAATTTAGAATATGTGTGTCATGAAATTTCAGTTCCACTGTTTTAGAATTTCAGATGACACGCAGGAACCTGTCTATCCCAGTGTTCATTGACCAGAATACAGATGGTTGGGAGAGTACTTCTGACGAATGAAAAGTGCTGTCCGTGTAGCCAGGCCGACGGCCAGTGCTCTGGGCTTCACAAGGAGGGCCTGGTAGGAAGGGAGCCTGAGGGTGTGACAGGCAGAACTGGGTGACCCCAGGTTCCACGCCCCCAGTATCAACAGGCTTCGGATAACTGACATTGGATGGAAGGGAGAGAAGGGATGTTGTCTGCATGTTTAAGATGATTCTGTCCCAGAGAAAGATTCCCAAATACAGCTTCTCCTCTAGTGTTTTTGGTTGCTCACTTTTTTTTTTTTTTTGAGATGGAGTCTCACTCCGACGCCCAAGCTGGAGTGCAGTGGTCGGATCTCAGCTCACTGCAAGCTCTGCCTCCCGGGTTCACGCCATTCTCCTGCCTCTGCCTCCCGAGTAGCTGGGACTACAGGCGCCCGCCACCACGCCCAGCTCATTTTTTGGTATTTTTTAATAGAGACGGGGTTTCACCGTGTTAGCCAGGATGGTCTGGATCTCCTGACCTTGTGATCCGCCCGCCTCGGCCTCCCAAAGTGCTGGGATTACAGGCGTGAGGTCGCTCACTTTTAACCTTGGCGAATGACAAGAGGTTAATGGAAAGTGGTGCATGAAGAATGAGCCCGTATGAAGGAATGTTCCTCGTAGTCATGGATTAAAGAAGGAAAACAACACAGGTGTGGCTGGGCGTGGTGGCTCACGCCTGTAATCCCAGCACTTTTGGAGGCCAAGGCGGGCGCAGTGCTTGAGGCCGGGAGTTTGACACCAGCCTGACCAACATGGTGAAACCCCGTCCTCTATGAAAAATAAAACAGGCCTGGCGCAGTGGCTCAAGCCTGTAATCCCAGCACTTTGGGAGGCCGAGACGGGCGGATCACGAGGTCAGGAGATCGAGACCACCCTGGCTAACACAGTGAAACCCCGTCTCTACTGAAAAATACAAAAAACTAGCTGGGTGAGGTGGCGGGGGCCTGTAGTCCCAGCTACTTAGGAGGCTGAGGCAGGAGAATGGTGGGAACCCGGGAGGCAGAGCTTGCAGTGAGCTGAGATCGCACCACTGCACTCCAGCCCAGGCGACAGAGCGAGACTCCGTCTCAAAAAAAAAAAAAAAAAGAAAAGAAAAATAAAACAATCAGCTGGGCATCGTGGTGAGTGCCTGTAATCCCTGCTACTCAGGAGGCTGAGTATCGCTCATAGCATCTCGGGTCCAAGAAAGAAATCTCACCAAACGCAAGAAACAGAAGAAAGTGAGTCATGCTCAGAAAAGAAGAGTCAATGGAAGCCAACCTTCAGATGACCCAGATGTTGCAATTGGCGGCTTCCAAGAAGCATAACCAGTGGGATCTCTGTAGATGGCTGAGGGGATTTATTATGGGAATTGGCTTTCGCAATTATGGAGGCCAGAAAGTCCCACCATGTGCTGCCTGCAAGCTGGAGACCCAGGGAAGCTTAAGTCTGAGTCCAAAGGTCAGAGAACCAGGGATCCAGTGATGTGTCAGCCCAGGGCCAAAGGCCTGAGTCCTGGTACGGGGTGGGCAGGTGCTGGTGTGTGTTCTGGAGTCTGAAGATCTGACAACCAGGAGGAGTTCTGATGTCTGAGGCCAGGAGACGATGGATGTCTTAACTTCAGAAGAGAGCAAGTTTGTCGCCTTCCGCCTTTTTTTTGTTTTGTTTTGTGAGACAAAATCTCGCTCTGTCGCCCAGGCTGGAGTGCAGTGGCACGATCTCGGCTCACTGCAAGCTCCGCCTCACAGGTTCACGTCATTCTCCTGCCTCAGCCTCCCGAGTAGCTGGGACTACAGGCGCCCACCACCACGCCCAGCTAGTTTTTTGTGTTTTTTTTTTTAGTAGAGACGGGGTTTCACCGTGTTAGCCAGGATGGTCTCGATCTCCTGACCTTGTGATCCTCCCACCTCGGCCTCCCAAAGTGCTGGGATTACAGGCTTGAGCCACCGCGCCCGGCCGCCCTCCGCCTTTTTTGTTCTACTTGTGCCCTCAATGGAGTGGATGACACCCATCCGCATTGGTGAGGGTGAATCTTTACTTGGTCTTCTGATTCAAATATCAATCTCTTCAGGAAACCCCTTCACAGACACACCTAGAAATAACGCTTCACCAGCTCTCTGGGGAGTCCTTAGCCCAGTCAGATTCACATACAAAATCAGCCATCACAGCAGCTTTTTACAAATACGGTCAAGGACTTAGAGGAAAATGTGCGACGAATGAATGAACAGATGAGGAGCCTCAGCAGGGAAACAGAAACTACCGAAAACTGGCAAATGGAAATTCTGAAACTGAAAAGCACGATATCTGAAATGAACCATCGCTGCACACGGCACAGGGAGAAGTTGTTTAACTTGAAGATAGTCCAGTGGAAGTTACGCACTTTATTATTTTATTTTTTAAATTTAATTTTATTATTATTTTTTTGAGACGGAGTCTCACTCTGTCACACAGGCTGGAATGCAGTGGTGTGATCTCGGCTCACTGAAAGCTCCACCTCCCAGGTTCACGCCATTCTCCTGCCTCAGCCTCCCGAGTAGCTGGGACTGCAGGTGCCCACCACCGTGCTGGCTGATTTTTTTGTATTTTTAGTAAAGACGGGGTTTCACCATGGTCTCGATCTCCTGACATTGTGATCTGCCTGCCTTGGCCTCCCAAAGTGCTGGGATTGAGCCACCATACCTGGCCTATTTTTTATTTTTTTGAAATGGAGTTTTGCTCTTGTCTCCCAGGCTGGAGTGCAATGGTGCAATCTCGGCTCACTGCAAGCTCCTCCTCCCAGGCTCAAGCAATTCTGTCTCAGTCTCCCAAGTAGCTGGGATTACAGGAGTTCACCACTACACCCAGCTAAGTTTTGTATTCTTAGTAGAGATGGGGTTTCACCACATTGGCTAGGCTGGCCTCAAACTCCTGACCTCAGGTGATCGTCCCATCTCAGCCTCCCAAACTGTTGGGATTACGGGCGTGCGCCACCACGCCAGGCTGGAAATTACACACTTTGAATAACAGGGAAGAAAGAAGCCTGGAGAGAAGGGGCAGAGCCTGAGACATGTGGGACGATGTCAGGACGTCTAACACCGGTCTCAGTCTCAGAAGAGACTGTTGAGACTATTGCAGTCTCAGAAGAGGAAGAATGAAGGAAGCAGAATAAACGTTGAAAAAGAAAAGGCCCAATACTTCCTAAATTCCAAAGCCTCTGTCGTAATACTACAAAATGTCTCACAGAGAAATTAAGGAAGACTTAAATAAAATATATACTATGTTTATGGATTGGAAGGTGTTATCGTTAAGATGTCAGTTCTCCCCAAATTAAACTGTAGACTCAGTACAATGTCATGATCCCAGCAGACATTTTTAAAAAATTGACAAGACGGTTGTACAGTTTACGTGGAAATGCAGAGGACCTTGGAGTAGCTTAATCAGTCTTGTAGAAGAACAAAGTCAGGAGATTGATGTTACCTGGTTTCAAGAGTTTCTGTGAAACTATCAAGACAGAGGTGTTAGCGTAGAGATAAACAAATAGACTGATGCAATAGAGTAGTTTTTCCAAAATAGACTCACCCTTATTTGGCTAATTGGTTTTTGACAGAGATCTAAGCAATCCAATAGCAAGGTTTTTGTTTGTTTTCTGAGAGTCAGGGTCTCACTCTGTCGCCCAGGTTGGAGTGCAGTGGCATGATCATAACTTACTGCAGCCTGAAACTCCTGGACTCAAGCAATCCTCCTTTCTCAGCTTCCTTAGTAGCTGGGAGAACAGGCATGAGCCACCATGCCCTGCTCGAAAAAGAGAAGTTTTGAGAAATTGTTCTGGAACATGTGATTATTCCTATGGGAAAAAAGTGAACCCTACTTCATACCACGCACACAAATTAACTGGAGATGAATCAGAGACCTAAACATAATGGCTAAAACTATGCAGCTCCTGTAGGAAAATATACCGTGATTGAGGCCGGGCGCGGTGGCTCAAGCCTGTAATCCCAGCACTATGGGAGGCTGAGACAGGTGGATCACGAGGTCAGGAGATCGAGACCATCCTGGCTAACATGGTGAAACCCCGTCTCTACTAAAAATACAAAAAAAACTAGCCGGGCGAGGTGGCGGGGGCCTGTAGTCCCAGCTACTCCGGAGGCTGAGGCAGGAGAATGGCGTAAACCTGGGAGGCGGAGCTTGCAGTGAGCTGAGATCCGGCCACTGCGGATTTCTTTGGACACAGGACAGAGCCAGGATGCGACTGAAGAAAGATGTGATAAATTAGGTTTTATTAAAGGTGAATGCTTCAATACCATTAAGAAAATGAAAAGCCAAGCTAGAGACTGGGGGAAGAATCACAAAACATATCTGTATCCAGAATATGTAAAGAACTCACTGAATTCAGTAAGAAGACAGACAACCAAATTTTAGAAATGGACAAAAGTCTTGAACAGACCCTTCACAAAGGAAGGTAGACAGTAAGGACACAGAAGACCCCTCGGCAGCGTTAGCCATCAGGAAAGTGCCAAATAGAACCACAGTTCTGTTTCATTCCACAGGCACTCTGGGGGCTGGATGGAAAAAGACTGGCAACAGCAGAAGCTGACCAGGATATGGAGCAGCTGGGGCTGGTGAGCGCTGCTGGCTGGGGGTGTGGAATGCACCCACTTTAGAAAAGCATTTGTCAGCTGCTTATGAGGTTGAGTCTAGACCTTCTCATTGACCAGCAGTTCCACTCCTAGTGGAATTTAGTTTCCAAAGGAAAAGAAAGCCTGTGTAACCCCCCCCCCCACCACACATGCGTGCACAGGCACACACACACACACACACAACTTGAATGCTCATATAACAGATTTTATTCACAATAACCAAAAACTTGGAAGCAACCCAAATGTCCGTCAAGAAGGAGAATGGGTAACCTGTTGTTATTCATACTGTGGATTATTACTCGGCAGTAAACAGGAATGAGCTGCAGATGTGGGCAAGTCGGAATGGATGTCTCAGAGACCCGATGTTGAGGGAAAGAAGCCAGGCGTGAAAACTAATGCACGACGCCATTGACATTCTACTGCAGACAAGGCTCGTCTGTGGTGAAGAACAGTTGGAAGGGTGATTGCTGGGGGCAGGAAGGAGATTGATGGAGAAGGGCAGGAGCTCCGGTGAGATGAAAGTGCTCTCTGGCCGGGCGCAGTGGCTCAAGCCTGTAATCCCAGCACTTTGGGAGGCCGAGACGGGAGGATCACGAGGTCAGGAGATCCAGACCATCCTGGCTAACACGGTGAAACCCCGTCTCTACTAAAGAATACAAAAAACTAGCCGGGTGAGGTGGTGGGCGCCTGTAGTCCCAGCTACTCGGGAGGCTGAGGCAGGAGAATGGCGTGAACCCGGGAGGCGGAGCTTGCAATGGCGTGAACCCGGTGGGCGCCTGTAGTCCCAGCTACTCGGGAGGCTGAGGCAGGAGAATGGCGTGAACCCAGGAGGCGGAGCTTGCAGTGAGCTGAGATCCGGCCACTGCACTCCAGCCTGGGCGACAGAGCCAGACTCCGTCTCAAAAAAAAAAAAAATGAAAAGAAAGTGCTCTCTGATGTGGGAGGGAATGAGTGACCCAGGTGTATCCACTTATCAAAAAGTTACCACTAAGGGTGTATTTTGATCCTTAAAAAGCTTAGTGAAAATATTGTGAAAACCCTATGCCTGCCATTTCTTACCAAGCTTGAGATGCAGCAGGTGCTACATAGATGTGGACTTGTACCTAGATCCCAGCATGACAGTTCTGACTGGGCCAGGGAAGAGGCAGGTGGGCGGGGGACTCTGCCTTTCACACCCCTTTTCTAGGTCCACCTGGGCTTCAAAGCATCTTTCGAGTCTCATCTGTTCAGGAAGATTCTGACCATCCCAGCCTTCCCTGTCCTCTCCCTCCTTAATATGTTTGGGTTCGGGATGGAGCTCGTGCCTCCTGCATCCCGAGATCAGTGGCTTGTATCCTGTATTTCCCGGAATACGCTCAGGCCTTGTCAGAGCCAGGCACGTCATCGAGAACTCAGTAAATGGCAGTGCTAGGCCAGTGCGGTGGGAGGCACGAGCGAAGGATGTGTGTCCATGACATCTGAGAGACCTGCAGCAGCTTGAGTGGGTTTCCCATCTGCACCGTGACAAGCCTGGGGCTCCTGCGGGAGAGGAAACACATTGCATTGTCGTCAGCAGCCGGTTCTGGTCGACCCGTGATGGAGGCGGCACAAGGTCCTTTATGAACAGGCTCCTGAGTGGTTGGGGGGAGCCCTGGGGTCTGTTGGGACGCCCCACCGTGTGGCCATTTGCCATCCCTGCACGGGATGTCCTCCAGGCCCCTGTCCAGGTCCGGCTTGCAGCCTTTTTTGATCCATGTCATCAGCTCTTGCAGCATTTCACAGCCAACCCCCCTCCTTCCACCTGGCTTGTTGGAGAAAAGCCGACGTCTGTCTCTAGACAGTCTGAGTGGCCTCATCTGCCCTTGAGTTGTCTCGTTCAGCAGCCTGGAAGCTTCCCCGTCTCGCCTCGCCTCCAACTGTCAAGAGTTCTCCACAGAGGCTTTGCTGCCAGCCTCACTCTGCCGTGTGACGGAAACGTGGGGTGGCTGGCAGCCGCTGAGAACAACCCCTCCCGTCACTTTTGCCTGCGTCCCTGGTAGCCTGGCAGGCAGAGCAGTGGGGGCTGTTTCCTTGGGGACAGCATCTGGAGAGTAGGGGAGGTGATTTGTGTCATCACAGGTGACAGTTTCTAAGGCAGTTGCTGGACCTGGCTGGGGACGGACCTTTGAGATGGGTTAGTAAGAAAACCTATGAGCTCACAAACACCCTTCCTGCCTTCATGTCTGTTCCCAGGGCAGCGTCTGTCACCAGATTGTGGGCCCAGCCCGTCTGACGGCTGCCTTTGCCCTGGCTTCAGTTCTCCCGCACGGCTGAGCAACACCCAGACAGACCTCTCACAGTGGAGGGTGGGCAGGGAGAGGAGAGGACAGCGAGCGAGTGCCACAGCCCTGCCCCTTGCTGACCATTTAACCTCAGTGTGTTTGTTTTAATTTGCACAATGGCCACAGTGCTGTCTACCTCCAAGGATTCTGTGAGGCCCAAAAGAATAACTTTTTCTACAGGTGCTGGCACACAGAAGGGCTTGCCCATGTGTGGGTGGCTCTTTGAATGCTGGTTGGAGGGTTCCATCAGCCCGGTCTGTCCCAGGGCGGTCTGCCCTCTGCCAGCTTTGCTCCTCTGGCCGGCTTTCAGCCGCCTCACTCACACCTGTAGTGGTGCAGAAAATGAAGTACCCAGAGTGACAGCTTCCTCCGCCTCCTTTGCCCGCCTGCCTGCAGGAGGCTCCACAAGGCAGGAGCTGGGCTCGCCCCCAGCTTCCCCTCTAGAGAGGCACAGATGCTTCGCCCACAGACAGAGGCCGTGTGGCAGGTGCATTGCAGCGTGTCCTCCAGGGAAGGTGCTGAGGGCCTTCCTCGAATGCACATGTGCCCTCCCTCTCTCAAGTAGGCCTCGAATGGTCCTCCCCAACCCAAGCCTTAAAAGGCGACAGCTGATATTCAAAGGCCAGGTTCGGGATGAGGCCATGGCATACGGCGTGGCTGGAGAGCCTGTTCCTGAGTGCCGCAGGGATGGTTCCTGCCCCGGCTTCCGTCCCTGCCTCGTCTCCCTGCGTGCCAGTCATGGTGGCAGTGGAAGGGGGTGCTCTGCATTTATTTCCGTCCTTCTCGCAGTGAACTTTGCCACCCACTTTGAGCCCAGGCTGTGAGATGCGTCCTTGTGCAGGGGTGAGGGCTTGCAGGGCTGAATACACCACCGGTCTGGGCCTGGGATAGCTCCTGCCCCTCTGCCCCCAGGTGCAGTGAGTCCCCAGCAGGGCCTGTGGGAACGGGGTGGGGGGGACGGTGGTTAGATTGGCTCAGGTGCTGCTTCAATGAGAGACTTCTTGAGCCCCAGCAGGTCAGCTGTGGAGCGTCAGGAGGGCTGAGGAAGCCCAGTGTGGGGAGGGGCCAGGCTCATCTGCTGCCACTCACAGAGTCACTGGAAACGTAGCCAGGGAGCTGCATCTAGTCCACGGGTGCCTGCAACAGTTCAGATCACAGGCCAAGTGGCGATCCTGGTGGGTGTCTTGGAGGAGGCAGCCCGTGAACTGAGTCCTGCAGGCGGACGGGTGGCTTGTTGGAGTAGGACCGTGAGCTAAAACAAAGCTTTATCATATTAGACTTTGGTGGGAATTTCTTTGGCTCTGGTTTCAGAAGGCAAATGACAAACTCCGGGTCACCCTTCATGTACCTGGAACCTTTGTACCTTGGCTCCAAGGACTGGAAGAGCCAGGGCTGAGCTGGAAGCACTCCGGGCTCCAGGTCACAGCCTTGGGCTGGGGGAGAGAGGCTTCTGGTCTGGAGGCAGGAGCCGGGTGCTCCCGTCAGGTAGAGTTGGGAAGATTCTGGTGAGGGCAGGGGTCCCGCCCCTGGACCTCTGGCCTATGTCCCCAGCATTTACTAAAGGGCTGGAGAAGTGGGGGCTTTGTCCTGGCAGATCCCTCTGAAATGCACGTTGTGGAGGCAGCAGGCAGAGCCCTGGGGGATGCTCCCTACGCTGCCTGGTTCACGCCCACGGAAGCCCTGCAGGTGGGGCCCACCCCACTTTGTAGACTGAGGCCCTGGGCAGGTGACTTCACTGTGGCCCCAGCTGCCTGCATCCCTCATGGACCCTCGTGCTCTGCGGCTCCCCGGTCAGGGTGGTGGGAGCCTCCCCCCGCTCTAACCTGCCTCCTCCTGTACAGCGAGCATGACCTGGGGGAGGACATCTACGACTGCGTCCCGTGTGAGGATGGAGGGGACGACATCTACGAGGACATCATCAAGGTGGAGGTGCAGCAGCCCATGGTGAGCCCTGCCCCGCTCCTCCCCTCCCCTCCCCTCCCCTCTTCTCCTCTCCCCTCCCCTCCCCTCCCCTCCCCTCCCCTCCCTTCGCGTCCCCTCCCCTCCACCCCCTCCCGTCCCCTCCACCCCTCCCCTCCCCCCTCCTCTCTTCTCCCCTTCCTTTCCCTTCTGTCCTCTCCCCTCTCCTGCTCTCCC